>NW_007747052.1:12461-12742 GCF_000696425.1 Galeopterus variegatus | reverse complement strand
CAGGTTACTCAAAAGGTAGATGAGTTGTTACCTTATGGTGCCTTTAGATAATGGGAGCCTTTAGAATTTCTCATTTGCAGGTAGTTTATTCCTTAGGACTTAGCAAGCCTGGCACCGTAGTAAAAGTGAAGACTCCCAAGAAGGACTAGGATACCCTCTATAAAACATTTTGTGCTCAGCCAAGCTCCTGCCCTCCATTCCCTCTACTCCAAGGGGGTGCCAGTGAAGAAAGAGGCTCGCTGGTCAGCACCTTCTATACTCTGCTTGTGGAGAGATTTGTG
>NW_007747052.1:6444-6945 GCF_000696425.1 Galeopterus variegatus | reverse complement strand
ACAAAGTCAAAACACTTTGAATCCTGCCATATGATGGAAACAAAGTTAATTTAAAATGATACATATATTTTTAATCAAAATTAGGAAATTTATTTGTTCATTAATACAATTTATTATTGATACCAGGCTATTATGTAATTTACAGGCTGTTTAAATTCTGCCAATTGCCCCACAAATGTCCTTTATAGTCCTTTTCTCCCCCTCTGGCCCAGGATCAAATCCAGGTATACATCTGTATTTAGTATTTGTGTCTCTTTAGTTCACTTTAATTTGTAACATTTTCTTTCCTTTGTTGGCTGATTTCTTTCTCCCAAATTCAAATATATTTTCTGTATTCTGTCTTAGAAATCTTTGTCTATACTCTCAGTCATAAATAAATTCTTGTTTGTTTTCTTCTGAAAGCTCTATGGTTTTAATTTTTATAGTTAGGACTGTGGTCTGTCTCAAATTTAATTTTTTAAAAAATTTTACTTCTCAAAATACATTGTACTTGATTTTCTG
>NW_007747052.1:625-3248 GCF_000696425.1 Galeopterus variegatus | reverse complement strand
GAGCGCCACTGCGCTTCCCAAGCGGCGCACTGTAGCAGTGCGCCACCGGGCCGGCCCCTCATTAATATCTTTCATTGCAGGTGATGTTAATCTCTCCCACTTCGTTCAGCAGTGTCTGCTGGATTTCTCCACTGGGAAGTTCTATTTTCCGCTTTGTAACTGATCAACATGTTGGAGGAAATACTTCGAGACTCTGCAAATATATTGTTTCTCTTTAAATTTTCACCACTGATAACATAACATCTGTTGGTGAACATTACCTGCAATAATTATTACTGTGGTTTTTGTCTAATGGTGATTTTTCTCTGATATACTGTTTCTCAACAAACTTTTACTCACTAGTTTTAGCATCCATTGATGATTCTTGACTGGAACAATTATTACTATGGTGATTGTCAAATGGTGATTTATTCAATCTCCAATCTTTTTCTTAATGATGAGCATGAATTTTTTTTTCATAAACTAGAGCTGGTAAATTCCTATCCCCAGCTATGAACCCACACATTCTATTTTAGGCAGTCCTAATGCTAGACTCTAATTTCTAGGTGGTCATTGAAACCAGGGTTGCTTTGGGAGGGACTATGACCTCAGTAGAATTAAGACAATTCTGTGGGGCTACATCACATCTTTGTAATTTAGGAGGTGGTTTTCACCTTAATTGGGTGCTAGGCATAATAGTAGCAATCACAGACATTTGTTTAGCACCTTATAATTTTGCAAAGCAATCCTTAAAACACTTTGAAATATCTTAGTTGGTGTGTCCACAGGCTAGGTTTGGTTTACTCACACTTGCAAATATCTTTGCATAGACCTTCTCCGCCCCACCCCCCTCAATTTCTAAATCTTCTTTTTTGGGGGAAGGGGTGGTCAGAGTAAGTAATACTAGCTTGCTATAACAAACACCACCAACACCCCAATTTCAGCAACTTAACACAATAAAAGTTTATTTTTTATTCATGAAAAGTACAATGTGGATTGTACCTCACCAATGGGAGCCCTTTCACATGGTTGTTTAGGAGCTATACTAGTCAGGGTTCTCCAGAGAGACAAAACCATAGGATATGTACATAAATACATGAGAGGGGATTTATTAGGGGAATTTGCTCACATGTTTGTGAAGGCTCATGATAGGCCATCTGCAAATTGGATGCTGGTAGTGTGGCTCAGTCCATGTCTGGAAGCCTCAGAACTGGGAAAGCCAATGGTGTGATTCTTAAGGTCCAAGGCCAAAACCCTGAGAGCAGGGGTTGCTGCTGGTGTAAGTCCTGGAATCCAAAGAATGTAGAGTCTCAAGTTCGGATGTCTATGGATAGCAGAGAAGAGTGTATCTCAGCTCCAGTGGAAATAGAGTGATTTGCCTTTTTCCTCCATTTTTGTTCTCTCTGGGCACCCAATGGATTGTATGGTTTCCACTCATACTGAGAATGGGTTTTTCCCACCCAGTCCATTCAGTCTCACATGCTAATCTTTTTTGGAAACACTCTCATAGACACACCCCCAAATAATGCTTTACCAGGTTTCTATATATTCCTTAATCTAGTCAAGTTGACACCTAAAATTAACCATCACAGGGAACTAGGCTCTTATTATATTGTGGCTTCTCCTCTCCTAAGGCCTCTTAATTCTTGGCTGGATTTTCTGCATTTGGAAGGCAGAAGAGAAAAGAAGGAATTTGGAGAATTGCTTGGGAGGTACTTACCGGCCAGGCTGGAAATGGCATATAGCACCTGTGCTTGTGTTCCATTGGCTAGAACTCAGTCACATGGCCATTCTTACTGCAAGGGAGGCTGGGAAGTGTAGTTTAACTGTATGCCCAGGAGGTAGAGAAAATGATTTTGTTGAAACACAGCAGTTTGTCACAGTTTTCATTCTTGGAAGTTATCATATGGCACATGAAGCCCCTGTATTGGCTCAGAGGTGATTAATAAATTGTTTTGACTGCATTGGGTGTGAGAGGATGTCTGTGAGGCTAAGTCTCAGCTTATAGAGAGGCTTGCTGACTTTTTAACTCCAGCTGGCTTCTTAACAACCTTTCTGTTTCCCCTAAATGCCCTTCTCTCCTTGAATATGCTGTCTCTAAGAATTTTTTCTCCAGTAAATTACTAAGTCAAACTGTTACTCTGCCTAAGTCAAACTGTTACTCTCCCACGTTTTCAGGAAAGAGTGTTTAATCACCCTTCAAACTTGAGCCAGCATAGAATAATCTGGAAGAAATGAAGGAATCAGAAGTATTTCTAAAGTGGAACTGCAGAACCAGTAGGAAGCATATTGAGGGCTATTGGGAGAGAAGTGTCTCTCTTGCCCACTTTCTACCAGGAAAAAATGACAAAGTCAAAACACTTTGAATCCTGCCATATGATGGAAACAAAGTTAATTTAAAATGATATATATATTTTTAATCAAAATCAGGAAATTTATTTGTTCAATTAATACAATTTATTATTGATACCAGGCTATTATGTAATTTACAGGCTGTTTAAATTCTGCCAATTGCCCCCCAAATGTCCTTTATAGTCCTTTTCTCCCCCTCTGGCCCAGGATCAAATCCAGGTATACATTTGGATTTAGTATTTGTGTCTCTTTAGTTCACTTTAATTTGTAACATTTTCTTTCCTTTGTTGGC
>NW_007747052.1:0-340 GCF_000696425.1 Galeopterus variegatus | reverse complement strand
TTTATTTATTTATTTATTTAAAGGCTCAGATGTAATGGCATGACTAGTGCATTCCTCTGTAGCCAGAGTACAAGTGCACTCTCTGAATGTGTCTTTTTTCCAGTGAAATATCCACCTCCACCACCCACACAGTGAAGATTTACCCATCACCTCTATCACACATTAAAAGAGCCCCAAACCTCTAGCACTTTGGGCAGTGAACATTCTTGTTACTCATTAGAGAACCTTCTTAGAGAAACCTGTTAAAGAAAGGGGCCTTCCTGGATGTTTGAAAGGGATTATGGTAAAATTCTTGTTTCTCTTGATGCTTCATATTGAAGGAGTGGGATTTTTTTTGCAT
>NW_007747051.1:11199-12743 GCF_000696425.1 Galeopterus variegatus | reverse complement strand
GTGAAGAGGTTGGGGAAATCCTCTCTGCAAAAAAAAAAAAAAAAGATCAAATTAACCCAAACTATCATTTCAGGATTCTAGAAATAGACTAAAGATAGACAGCAATTTGAAAAGTATTTATTCATGGAAAACTGGTGAACCTTTAGGAAAAAACAGCACTGGTCTGTCTGCAGCCTTCTTATCTTGAAAGACTGCCGTGAAAGTGCGAATCTTACTTGTTAGGAAGGCTCATCTCACAAAGACCAGGAGACACAGATCGCTGCAATCAAGCAAGAGGTTTTATTCCAGCATGCTGGGGTCACTCAGTCTCCAAGACAGATGTGGCCCCCAGCTCTTAACAGAAGCACTTTTTATACAGTTTGGTAGGCAGACTTTGGGAACAGGATGAGTTGTACACCACTTATTGGTCATCTGTGATGACCTTTAATCACATTGGTGGACCTTAATGGGGTGGGGCGACCACCCCCGCACAGAGACGAGGAACTAGGTCAACCGACCAATGGCCCCTCCCTTCTCATGGTTAAGCCCTTCCTGGAACTGGGTGTACTTTGGGCTTTTCGGAAAGTCCCTCCCATCTGGCAACAGAAAGTTTCAAGCACCTGGTATTGTTTACCAAAAAGGTTGGGGGTCGTTTTTACCTCCACAATCTAANTTCAAGCACCTGGTATTGTTTACCAAAAAGGTTGGGGGTCGTTTTTACCTCCACAATCTAAGGCTGCTCCTACCCCTCCATAGCTGGTGCAAGGATGTGGGTGCCCTCAAGCAGCTTTGTGCCTATAGCAGGTAGAATGGATCTGGGGTCAGGAGCAAACATACCACAGCTTTGTAGCCTCATAGTAGTGAACATGATAGGAAACAAATTGGTAAAAAGCACACCCAAGGTTATGGTCCTGGTTAGTGTGAGTACAACCAGCAACTTGACCAGGAGTTTCTGAAGTGAAAGAGTCATAGAATGGCTATATATGCTCTCCACATATCCATAGTTACTGGGAAACTGTACACATGCCTAGGAGACATGCAAGAGGACCTGGTGGACAGCAAAGGTCATGTACAACTTAACAAGTAGCTGAAATCTGAATGTGCTTCCTAACTAACTCAGTGGGGAGTGGAAGCCTTGCAGGCCTGAGATGTTTAAGTGCTACCTGTGCCCAAATCATTGCCTGAACATTTAACTACACAGATACAGATTGATCCTTTGGAAATGAGGCTTAAAAATAAAAAAATAATTATATAAAAATGTAGTAGAAACAACAATAGTCATACACAAAGAGAGAAACAGTGTCCAAGGGTCCAAAGTTTAAGTTCAGATAAGTCACTTTAATAAAAAGAGAAATATATGACCCATACTCAGTGAAGGGAACTGAGTGGGCTCAAACGTTGGCTTTATCTGACAAAGGCCCATAAACATCTATTATAAATATATTTAAGGAATGTATTAATATGTTCTATTACAAATATTTTCAAAGAATTTAAAGAAACTATGTTTAGGGGCCGGCCCGGTGGTGCACTGCTACAGTGCGCCGCTTGGGAGCGCGGCGGCGCTC
>NW_007747051.1:0-10551 GCF_000696425.1 Galeopterus variegatus | reverse complement strand
AAAAAAAGGAAAAAAAAAAAAAAAAAAAGAAACTATGCTTAAAGGATCATTTAGGCTACTTACATATTTTTTCTAAGGTTCTACAGAAAATAACAGATAAAAGCCAATAATTGTCAATGGGTAAGTTGATTACATTAGCTCAATGTGTAAAATGACTTTAAATATGGATACATTTTTAGAAGTTAAAGTGATCATAATGAGAAAATACAGTAACCATGTTTTGGGTAAATTAGTTATATTTTTATGTCATTTTCCAAAGGCATAATATTAGACTGTATCCTGGGAAAAATTTTATTTTTATAATATTTAAACTCTTCCTTTATGGATTTAAAAAATGACTTCCGAATTATATGAAAAAATATCTGTATTAAAATTAGGTCACTGTATTTATGATGACCACATTCCTATTATTTTCAGTAGTAATTATATTTTATTTACAGAAATTTCTTTTTGTTTATCTCACCAAAAATTACATTAAGGCAACTTACTTGATAGGAAATATTATATAAATTAGGGAAGATACATGTCATTAAATGAAAGACTTTAAAAAGTAGAACAACTTCTGTGGAATTACAACTTGAATGAATAATTCATCAGTTGTTATTACCACAGGTCAAATATGTGTATTTCAGTGGAAACACTTGGGATTTCTAATTGTTCACAGTCAAATTCCATTTGATTTCCTTAATCTATTTTTCTTCTTTGATCTCTCACCATATGCAGTGCTGTATTAGTGGTTTTTATTAATGGTAATTTTTTTCTACTAAGGGGAATTAATATCTGAATATCTGAGCTTTGCATATGAGTGTGTAAGATCATCATAGTTCTGAGTAAAAGCCCTTTTTCTGGCCTAAGTGCTGATCTTAGAAACAAGGTTACAACACTTAAGGATACATTATTTATTACAAAAGGATTGAGTTTCATATTTTTGCAAAGACAATGCTTTTAATTTCTTCAAAAAGGTATATACACACTTTTAATATATTATAACCATGCTATAGACTGTAGCTTCTCAAACTGATGTTGAGTAGTTCCAAGAGATTTGGATGTTATCTGAATTTATTTTTTTTAAAACCTGTTTAAATAACTGTATTAATAAATATGTCTATTTTTCAGGAGTGAGACTCAGATTCTTCAAGAAGCTCATGAACCCACAATAACATCAAAATCTAAATAACTATTGGGGTGAACATATATCACTTATATATACATATATTTAAAATAATAGCTTTAGCCTTAATGAGCTACCTTAAACAACAAAATCTATGTGATAATATTTAGCCTTTATCAGTCAATGTAGGATCTTCATATTCTGAGTATATATAGGATTGCAATTGGTGGCTTGTAAGCTAAAATTTCTCATGTTAATTAGATAGTAACCATGTAAGCCATACTCATGGCTTAGGCAAATTCACTTCAGCGGACGGGGTTTTGGAGATATAGATGATGAAATATTTATTTTCCTGAGGCTGAAGAAATTAAGAATCATAGGGAGTGTGATCTAGGATTAAAAATAATTCTATACTATTCATTGCTTATCTTAAGATATCCTTGGCTTTATTCAGTTCACTGATATATTGTAGTATGTTTCACAAGAGTGTATAAATTATTCATTGGGCCAAAAAAAATCAAAATATGCCAACACATTCATAAATTAACACTGAATTCAAGCTTTAGGACTCTGTATAAAATGATAAACTATTTTTACATTGACTGAACATAATATAACATTATTGTATGCAAAAATTAGATGGCCATTCTTCTTTAGCCATAATAACTCAAATACGATAGTATGCATTAACACATTTTGAGTGTACCTTTGCCTTGACTGGCCTCATGCTAATAGCATGATAAGGCATATGGCATAATCGTGAGAAACTAGTCTATTTTATTTAAGACTGTGTCTTGGACTAGATACAGACATTTTCTCCATTTAAGATTAAGCATTGTGTTTACAGAGTGAGCATTTTACAGGCCTGAAGACAACACTTTACTGAAGGTGACTGTTGGATGAGAAACGTACAGGAGCACAGGCTCTTCAAGAGTAAGCTTTGCAAACAAAAACCTTTATGTTGTGGACAGCTCGGAGATATTCAGTCAAATGAGGGAAACAGTAGGAAACATAAGAAAGACAATGAATTGTGCTGCATTGCAGACCTGAGGTGGAGTCTATATTTTATTCCCTTAATGCACAGTTTCATATTTCTAAAACTGAACTGAGATGCAGTTCTTGGGGAGTCAATGAGTTGACCTTTGCAAAGCCAGGGTTAAGACACAGTAAAAAAAAAAAAATACTTATCCTTTATGAGAGAAGTAAAAAAATCTGTTTTTAAGAAGCTGGGTCTTTAGTTTTAGTGGCAAGAATGTATTTTTTCTAGTCCTATCATGAGCCTTTACTGAAATTATCTCATGAAAAAATATATTTTAGTTACTTTGGAGGATCAGCTGGGGGGTTTCTCCTGGATGTACCTAATAGTGAATTCTCTGTATAAATGAAGGAATCCTTCTCCAGAAAGGGTTTTATATACTTGAAGCCTCAACAATGAAATCTTTATGTACCAATATCAATTTACATTGGCAAAAATATTGTAGTAACTTTAACTGGAACCTTAAAATATACCCTTTTATCTATCTATCTATCTATTTATCTATCTATCTACCTACCTACCTACCTACCTACCTACCTACCTACCTACCTATCATCTATCTATATGCACCCTCCTAATAACAGTCCTAAGCTTTGAATATTGACTCAATTCTCCTTTCTTCCTAGTGCCTAGCATCACTTCCATCTTTGTATTTGCATTACTTTAAAAGCAATAAATCAAAAGGCCCATGACATTGCAAAAAAGAGTCTTTCTTCACTTCTCTCCTTTTTTTGATAAATAGTAAGTACCTCTTTAGAAATTTTAATGTGACATCACTGAATAATGTAATGATCTTGTTAGCTGGAAAAGATTACATACATACATACATAAATACATAAATAAATAAATAATTTGATCTTACATGTAAAATCTGCCTTCTGAATATAAATTGGAATGGTCAGATGCATAAGGAAAATATCAAAGTTCAAAAAATTTTTAACTATTCAAATAGAAATAATTTCCCAATTTTTTGTTATTTCTCAGAGAAGCAAATTATTTAGACAGAAATATAAAGGATTTTGAAGTATTTCTACACGTAATAATGTGTACAGGCTTTATGATTTAGAAAGTCTCAATCTAGTCAGAAAGTAACACATGCTAACTAGGAGATTCACTGCTAAAAAGGTGTGTTCTGGAAGGTAATCTAAGGGTATGGCAGAAAAATGATTTGCTGAAGCATATGACACATGAATTCATTTAACCATTTCAGTGAAACCAGAAATAGAGATGTGATTATCCAAGAAAGATCTGTGGAGGACCCTTTTGTCTAATGGTGTAGAGCCCTTTGACAACACAAGAGACCCACCAGGTTATTGAGAATCTTATATCAGTTTAAACCCTGCCAGCTTGAATAGAAAAGGACAGAAGCTTGAGATGAAAGAAAGCTGTAAGACCTCAAAAATTCTTTTTTTTTTTCCTTTTTGTCTTTTTTATTGACTGGCAACGGGATCACAACCCTCGGTGTTGCGCCCGCACCACGCTCAGCCAGTGAGCGGTAACCGGTCTCCACATGGGATCCGAACCCTCGGTGGGAGCGCCACTGCGCTCCCAAGCGGTGCACTCTCCAGTGCGCCACTGGGCCGGCCCAAGACCTCAAAAATTCTACAGGTACAAAACAGCTGGTAGGGCTATTCAGCTGCAAACATGTGCTACTCTTTTAAGAAAATGAACAAATAACTCTGAAGGAAGAGCCTTGGACCCAGGCAGTAAAGCCACAGTTACAGAAGCAGAGGCTGGTGTATCCAAGTGACCTGAAGGCACTATCACAGGCCCAGTGGGTGTAGCACTGAGTCACAGCAGATTATTGCCAGGACTTGAAACTTACTGGAATTTGTGCTGCTTGACTTTTTACCTATTTAGGACTCATGTCCTCTTTATTCCTCCCATTTTTTTCCCTATTGGGATGGAAATGTCTATAACTGTTATTCTATGCCTCTCTGCCTCACCACTGTATTTTGGAAGGAGATAAGTTGTTTTCTAGTTTCACAGATCCACAGACCAAAAGGAATTTTGCCCCAGGATGGATCATACTCAAAGTCTCATCCATATTTGATCCAGATGATATCAACAGATTTGTGGATTTTGAGCTTATAATACTTAGATGAGATTTTTGAGGAGTTGATGCTGTAATAGGATGGCACTTGGAGGGATATTGGGATAAGATGAATAACTTTTGCATGTGGGACAGACGTGAATGGTTGAATGCCAAAAGGAAGACTGTAGTAGGCTGAATGGTGGTATCAGAAAGACATGTCCAGGTCATAGTCCCTGGAAACTGTGAATCTCACCTAATGTGTTAAAAGACTAAATATTACCTTACATGGAAAAAAAAGTGTGACTAAATTAAGAGGTTTGAGAGGAGTAACTTATTCTAGATTACCCAGATGAGCCATGAATCTGATAACAAATCATATTACAGTGAAGCAGTCTAAGATATGACAGAAACACAGAGGAGACTATGTATATCCAGAGGAGACAAGGCCATGTGAACACAAAGGCAGAGATTTCAGTGAATGCTGCTAAAAGTCCAAGGAATACCAAGGAATTCCAATAGCCAGCAGAAGTGGGGAGAGGCAGGGAATGGATCCTAAATTTTTTAAAAAGAGGTAGGTTTTGTTTTAATCCCTACAGGAAAAATGTTTAAGTACACTGCATAGACATTTAAGACTTTATACCCTCTCTTTCAATTATTCCATCCTCCAGAATATGGTATTTTTCTCCACCTTAATGTTTCTCACTTATTGGCAATAACGTAATATAGTTGAATATAGTTAATCAGAACAGCACTATCAGTCAATTTGATTCAATTGACATTTTATAAATACTCCATCCAACAACAGCAGAATAAATATATTATTCTCATTCTCATATGTAACTTTTACCAAGATAGACCAGATTCTGAATCATAAGAAACACTGTATTGCCAGAATAAAAATCATACTATGTTTTCAGATCACAATACATTAAACTAGAAATCTATAATAGAAAGATAGCTGAAAAATATCCAAATATTTGGGGAATAAGCAATACACTTCTCAATAACACGTGAATCACAGAGTTTCTCAAGTTGAACTAAATGAAAATGAAAATGCAATTTATCAGGATTGTGGGATGCAGCAAAAGCTGTGCTTAGAGGGAAAATTACAGCACTAAATGCACATATTAGAAATAAAAAATAATCTAAAATCCAGTATCTTAGTTTGAAATATAGGAAACTACAGACAGATGAGAAATTTAAGCCTCTAAATCACAAAAATAATACCATAGAGCAGAAATTAATTAAAATGAAAACACAATAACATTGAGAAAATCAAGAAAACCAAAAATTGTTTTTTTTTTTTAAAAGCTCAATCATATGGATAAGCTCTAGCCCAGCTAACTAGAAAAAAAGAGATAAGATACGAAGTAACAACATCAGAAATAAAAAAGAGATCACTACTCTTGTCCCCAAACCATTAAAAATATAATAAAGGAAGACTGAGAACAACTTAATGTCACCCAATTTGATAACTGATATGAAATGAACAAAATCCCTGAAAGATATAAACTATAAAATTTGCATGAGGAGAAAGAATATAAAAAAAGATCTATAATTATTTAACAAATTGAATTAATAAATAATAACCTTGCAAATAAGGAAGCACCAGGCCCAGAGATTTTCTCTTGTGAGTTCTGACAAATATATAAGGAAAAAAAGAAATAAAAGATAACTTGTTACAATTTACAATCTATTACAGAAAATAAAAGCAGGGGATATACTTCTTACCTCATTTTATAAAACCTGCATTCTCTAAATAGCAAAACCAGGTAAAGTTATTAGAATAAAAGAAAACATAAGACTAATACTTTTCATGAATATAGGTGTAAATGTCCTTAACAAATAGTATTATAACAAATCTAACACTGTAGAAAAAAAAATTATACACCATGACCCAGTATTTAAGACTGGTGCTATATTTGAAAATTAATTACCCATCACATCAACAGGCTAAAAAGTAAAAAATATATGATCATATTATTTATGTAAAACAAAAATTGACAAGCTCTAAAACCCAGTCTTGATTTTTTTTAAAACTTTCATCAGACTAGAAATAATACTTTCGCAATGTGACAAAAACTAAGAGACCTATAGCTAACATTATACTAAATGTTGACAAACTGTACACTTTCCTCCTAAGATTGGAACAAGACGAGAATGTCCTTAACCACTCCTATTCAACAAACATAATATAAGGCTGTGCCAGTGCAATAGATAAAAAATGGAAAACAAAAGCTGTGTAAATTGGAAAGGAAGAAATAAAACTTTCTCTGTTCAAAAACAATGATTGTCTATCTAGAAAATCTCAAGGAATTGACAAAAAAATGGATGAAACTTTTGTGACCAATACATAAATACAGGAAGATCACAGGGTGCAAGGTTAATATACAAAGACAAAGACACAGAATAGTCAACACAATACTGAAGAACAGAAGTTGCAGAAAGGACACTGCTTGATTTCAACTTTAGTTTATAAAAATGTATTAATATTGGCTCATTAATTGTGACAAATGTACCGTAGTAATGTAAGATGCTAATAATTGGGAGAACTGGGTGTGGGGTATATGGAAACTTTCTGTGCTATCTTCTCAATTTTTCTGTAAATCTAAAATTGTTCTAAATAATAAGATATATTTTTAAAAACTACAGAGACAGAGTAAATCCATGCTTTGTTATGGCTGGTATAAGGACAGGGAGTAATATAAGATAATGCCAATGAGGGGATCTTTTTGAGATGTTAGAGATGTTCAAAAATTGAACTTTTGAAGTGGTTGCATAACTCTTTAAATGTACTAAAAATCAATAAATTGTATACTTAAAACTGATAGATTTTAGTAAATGAAAATTATAACTTAATAAATCCATTAAACAAAAAATATTTATAATTTATATACTTCTATTAGAGAGAAACTGCTTAGGGTTATATGCATATTTTGGCAGAAGCCAAAGAGAAAAGACCAAGTAAAAGAAAAAGAGGAACACTGACATTTAGTGGCAGAGGAAGGTGAGAAACTCAAGATCAATTTCTTTCACTATCAGTAGCTGTCATTATTATTATTATTATTATTGTTAAAGTAGCTAGATGCAATCTAACATAATTTTAAACTAAATACAGATTTTTCTATGGTGTAAATGTTTGTGTTCCTCCAAAATTCATGCTGAAACCTAATCCCCACTGCACTGATATTCAGAGGTGTGGCCTTAAGGAGGTGATTAGTTCCTGAGGGGTCCATCCTCATGAATGGGACTAGTACCCATACAAGAGAGGGTTGAGGGAGGTTGTTTTTCTTTCCACCTTATGAGGACACATACAGAAGGTGCCATCTTGGAAAAATAGACTGCAAATCTTCTGGCAACTTCATCTTGGACTTCCCTGAATCCAGAGATGTGAGCAATAAATTTATGCTAATTATAAATTACTCAGTTTGTGGTATTTTTGTTATAGCAGCCCAAACTAAGACAGAAATTTGTACCAGAACTTGGAATTTCTTTCCTATGCCTATTCTACCATGGTATTTTGGAAGTACATAACTCATTTGATATCAAAGACTCACATCTGGAGGGGAATTTGCCTCAGGATGAAGCAGACCTTTGAGTCTCACCCATATTTGATTTAGATGATACTCAGTTGAAAATTTGGACTCAGGCTTTGGGTTCATAAAATGAGTTAAGACTTTTGGCATTATTGGAAAATGTATTTTGCATATAAGACAAGCATTTTGTGGAGCCATGGGTGGAATGCTATATTCTGAATTTTGGTGCCCCTCCCCACATTCATAAATTGGAACCTAACACCCAATGTGATAGTATTAAGGGGTATGGCATTTAGGGAGTGAATAAATCATGAAGGCCCCACCCTCATAAATCTCATAAATGGGATTAGTTCCCTTATAAAAGAGGATTAAGGAATCTACCTTACTTCCTCTACCATGTAAAGACATACATAGAAGGTGCTATCTGTGAGAAATGGTCACACACCAGACACTGAATTTGCTTGATCTTGGACTTCTCAGCCTCCAGAACTATGAGCAATAAATTTCTGTTTTTAATAGATTATCCAATCTAAGATATTTTGTTATGGCAGCTCAAATGTACTTAAGCAGTTTTCTCTAATTTATCATAAATATCTTCTTGAACTAGATGAATTCCAAAATAAATTTTGTCTTGGCCCCAAGAGAAGACACAATCATCCTATTAAATGCTCCCTTTTTGTAAAAAGCAAATTCCTCATGGGACCTTTAAATTTTTTCTTCTGGTTTGTTTTATGAAATACCCTGATAGATCTGCTCCTTACTTTTGTAGGACTCAAAGCATGAACGCAGCACATTTAGGGAGTTTTGAGGTTGTATTACAAAGCAAGTATTACAAGGGGATTAAAGTATGGGTTTACACATACCAATGAAACTTACTAACTCCTGACTCTGTGAATGCGTAAGTAGCAGGAGGATTGCCACAACAGGTCCTCAAAAGCATGGTGCCAGAGTGTGCCAGTTTTTTGAGATGAAGATAAATACTGCCCTTTTACTTTACAGATTCTTTGGTACAGATCTAATGTTGGAGTCTTTTACTTATCCTGTTTGGAATTCACTCTTGACTATTTGCTTGGGACAGAATATTGAATCAGGTTGTACCTCCTCCTCCAGTTTCGTTTGATTTTCATTACTGTATTATATTTTTTACTTTTTAAAAATTTGTCCATGCTTTGAAAAAGAGAATAAAAAACACTTCAGACACTACCACAATATTTTAAAAAATTAAAAACGGTTAGTGTCTGTCTTTTAATCAAATATGAAAATTTGATTAGGCTAACATGCTCATGTTAGAAAGAAAAAGTTGTTGGTTATTAACTAATTTATTTGTCATGCCCTTTTTCATTAGACCAAAAATATAATGTTGGTGTTATTAAGTTTGTTCTCTACTGAGATGCATTACTGACAAGATTTGATTTAGGGACCTCAGGTAATTAGCACCCTTATATGGGACATACATTATAAACCTGCTGAGAAACAGAGATGTCAACATACAAAGGCCAAAATATTATTTTCTTCTTGATAAAGGCTATGTTAGAAGACACAGTTCGTATATGAGAGCAAGTATTCTCTTAGTCCAGAAACACTAAATTAGGCAGACTTAACTGCAGGTAGAGATTTCTGGTGTGGAGGAACAAAGGAAAATCTGTATTCTAGGCAGCAACAATGTTCCCAAGAGAAGCAGAAGCACAAGAATATGGTGTATATATGCACAGTTTCTGATCAAAACTCTACTCTTCAGGTTATTCCTCTTATTTTTTGAAGGTGAAGATGAGTGAGAAGACAAAAAAAGACATTATTTTTATAACTAAAAATGACATATAGATATATATTAATTATATATGATATATGCATAGTATTACTTGAGCTTCCTTCACATGGAATGGAATATATAGAGTGGAGAAGAAGCAGTACTTATTTATAAATTATGGAAATAATCAGTATATCATAATCAGAGATAAAAAATTGAATCCACTTTACTGTAACAAAAGAGAATGAAGCATGTTAGGTAAATAATGATACAGTAAAGGTAAAAGGGTATGTCTGGGCAGAGTATGTTTTCTGAATGTGGGTGAGGGACATATGTATAGATGTGAGTGTATACTAATATGAATAAGGAGAATTCTTTCATTTAAAGAGAGAAAAAGAAAAGAAATAGAGAAAGAAAAAGATTGTGCCAAACATAAACTTTTTTCACTTCATATTTTTTAATATACTCTTATTGGTCAAACATGACATTTTTGGTAGATTGACTGTACATTCTCCTGAGCCAACTTTATATCATTGTTTACAATCTTAACTAGGTCACTGTTTATTATCTGGGAGAGTTCACTTGAAATCACTTTGAAGCTTTTTCCTTCGGGTTTTGCCTGGGTGTACGAGGAGTTTCTCCCTAATTACTATGCCATAGATTTGACTCTACTTCTTGCAGGCTGTTTCTTGACACTAGATCTTTCTCCATCAAATATTTATTAGAGTTCGCACTGTGTACAGGGCAATGTACTATGAAGTAAAGAAGATAAGGAGTCAAAGAGATGTGTTCCCAGATCCCACCAGGTTAGCTCTTTGAAATAGTCACAGGGCATATGGCAAAGAGAAAAAAAAAAATCTACATATGCAATTGAACATTTTAGCTAGTTTTAGCATCTCCTATTTCTTCTCCTCAAAGCTTTAATGTAGTATTTTTTTTCCTTTTTTGTTGTTATTGTTAATTCTTAGGATTTGCAATAAACCCAGAATTGGAATGATTGAATTTTTCATCACTTCTCTCTGTACTCAGCCCAAGTGACATTGTCCAATATTGTTCCTAAAAAACCTAATGTCTTTGTAGTGGAAT
>NW_007747050.1:10817-12743 GCF_000696425.1 Galeopterus variegatus | reverse complement strand
CACATAGGGTAATATTTCTCTGAAACTGTAGGGTTAACTAAGGGAATATGCCTTTACAAATACATAAGCAAAAGCAAACTGCCACATACTTGGCAGCTCAATATAATAAAAATAACAAAAATGTATTCTATTACAGTTCTGGAGATCAGACTCCAAATCAGGTCTCACTGGGCCAAAATCAGGGTGTTGAGACATGGGTTCCTTTCAGAGGTTCTAGTGTAGGATATCTTCCCTCGCCTTTTCTGCCTTCTAAGAGATCATCTGCAGTCCTTGGCTCTTGACGTCCTACTTCCTCCATTCAAAGTGCATCACTCCAACTCTGCTTTCCTCGTCACCTATCTTCTCTCTAGCCCTGTCATGTGTGCCTCCCTCTTATAAGGATATTTGTGATTACATTGGGCCCACCCAGGAAATCCAGGATAATCTTTCCATCCCAAGATCCTTAATTTAGTCATCTGTAAAGTCAGTTTTGCCATGTAAAGTAACATATTCACAGGGTCTGTGAAACGGGACATGAATATCTGCAAGGAGTGAGAGGGGCCATGCTGGTAGCAATACTCAGTCTACAACTGCTAATAACATGCAAGGGGTGTGGATTCCAGGGACAGTTTTGTAACACGTAATAGTCTGTGACACAGCTACCACTGACAGAACTGTTTTTTCATTCACTGTCATGGCTCTCCAACAACTTGCAGCACATAGGAAAAATGCCAAAATAATTATCATGGAATAAAATCCCTCTTGTGAATTTATAATGATCCAATGACCCATCTTTATAACTGATCTTAGATCACTCTCTTTTGTTTCCTTTATTTCATTCACAAGGCTTTTTTTTTTTTTTTTTTTTTTTTTTTTTTTTTTTTTTTTTTAAAAACCCCCGNCACCTGGGTGGGAGGGGGGAGAGGGAGGAGGGAGGGAGGTTTCGGTGATGGGACATAATAAACGACTACATTGTATATTGACAAAATAAAAATAATAAAAAAAAATAAAAAAATAAAAAAAAGAACTAACACAAACAGGCTTTCAGTTTTTAATTGATCAGTCCTTTTTGTTTATTTTGTTTAATATGCTATAGAATAAAGAAAGTATCAGGTACATATCTATGTTGAGAATTTTCTAATTAATATTATTATTGACTTTTCTGTCAGAAAGTAAATGCTCCTTTGCTACTTTATGTTTGTTTTGTTTCTGCTGAGAATGCACATTGCACCATTGTTTCTTTGTTTTAATAGCGTGAATTTATGGGGTACCTTTGTTCACTATCCCATGACTGTGTTGATTCTGTCTGGTAGGCTAGGAAAACACAGATTTGTTACTATGCAGAGATGTCATTAAAGAGAACATCTGCACTTAGATCACTCTACTTGGAATATGGTAACTTGAGTTAATATTTTGTTTTCCACCAAAGTTTCTATTGCTCTGGTGTTGTTACATTTGAAATAATCTAGTTAAACTCATTAAAGAGATTAATCTGACAATTTTTATGTTAATTATGAAATGTATTGATGCTTGATTGTCTCTTCACAGTTTTCTAACCAGAGGACCAAAAAGAGAGACAGTTTTAGAACAGAAAAATCTTAAAAATTGATCAATGATGAGAATGATATAGGAATGAAATAATCATTTAGATATGCCCACTACATGTTTCAATAACCACAGGGCAGCCAGTCCCTTCCTGTGAAGAAGCTCACCAGGCTACTTCACCCCTTCCCTGCGATACCATTCCTCTCCCCACATAGGGTAATATTTCTCTGAAACTGTAGGGTTAACTAAGGGAATATGCCTTTACAAATGCATAAGCAAAAGCAAACTGCCACATACTTTGCAGCTTAATATAATAAAAATAACAAAAATGTATTCTATTACAGTTCTGGAGATCAGACTCCAAATCAGGTCTCACTGGGCCAAAATCAGGGTGTTGAGACA
>NW_007747050.1:9305-9825 GCF_000696425.1 Galeopterus variegatus | reverse complement strand
TTCTCCTCTCGGTGCCTCTATATTTGATTTTCTGTGCCTCAAATGATATAACTAAATCCACGTTTTATAGGATATTTAATGCAATGCTTTATGGTTCTCAAGCTATTTGCATGTGCGTCGCCTTGCATAATCTTTATAAGTTGAGTGATGAGGATATCCTGGAAACCAAGCCAACTGCCTTTCCTTCCTAAACAAACAAACAAATAAATAAATAAATACAGCAAAATGCTCTTGTGGTCAACTATGAATTCATTTTAAATTCTAAAACAAACAAAAAAATGTTGCATGAATGCACGAAAAAAAGTAATACTTCCAAACAATAAGAATATATTTAAATTAAAATTGTAATATCATCATCACCTCCTCCAATTCTAACCTCTCCCCAGAGGTTTATGCTTTGTTTGGTTTGTTTCTGTGTTAGTCCCTTTTGTGTTGCTATAACAGAATACCTGAGACTGAGTAATTTATAAAGAACTGATGTTTATTTGGCTTACGATTCTGGGACAGCTGCATCTGGTGC
>NW_007747050.1:6750-8669 GCF_000696425.1 Galeopterus variegatus | reverse complement strand
TTTTCTCCATCCCCTCAGCTAGACTTTGAAATCCAGTTCAGCTGCAAGTACCAGACTAAGGACATTTGTGAACCACTCAGGTTTATTGATCTAAATTACCTTAATGCAAGTCCAGTGTGCACAGCTGAATTATACACTACAAAAGGTTACCAGTGAAGAGGGCGGGTTAGGGCTGAAATCTGGCTTGAGCTCCATTCAACACGCAATGAGGTTGGCTTTACCTAGAGGAAAGAACACCTTTTAGTTTGCACAAAGGCAATATCCACTTACTGAGCTAATAATGCCTGTGGGAGTACTGCAGCATGCAGGGCAGTGGTGTCCTTTTTCTATTCTCCCATCCAGAGTGGTGTCTCATCTTTAATTCTCATTTTGAAGCCCTGCTTCAAAGTAGTTGTCATTATGTTAACAGAGAGGGATGGCAGAGATCCAAGGCCAGTAAAAGCAAATAGGGTTTCAGAGGTTAGCACAGACATACAACAAAATAAACCAACTATTTAAAAATATAAACTTTGTTGTAGACACTCGCACATAAAACTTACTAGAAGCAAGTAAACTAGAAACCACTTTGAAAAGTTCATGGAAAAATAGAATTAAAAGATAATGTGAATCTTTTCATGAACTTTTTGAAGTACCCTCATATGTTTTGTGGGAACTAACCTAAATAAATAAATCTACAAACCATAATTACCTGGGCTGCAAAAACCTGTGAATATGTGACTTCTGGAAACTCTGGGCTCCAAACAGATACCAGAAGCAGAAGAAAATATTGGGCAGGTCTCACAGATATAATTTCTCTTTCTCGTTTCTATCTCAGATGTCACCAAAAAGGATAATAGGCAAGGAATAACATCCAAGAGAGCAGAACCTAAAGATGCTATATAAACTCAAGGGGAATTCCCAGGGCAGAGACTTTTCACATTCATGTGCTGAATTGTTGTGGAACAGTGGTTGTTTCTTCCTATGCTTTCATTTTCCAAATGGGAGTATTATGGTAGTGATCACATCCCTATTCTATATTATGTTTTATTTGGGAGAAGGTTTAGTTTGGTAAATGGGTTAAAAACCTGCCGGAAATGATTGCTTATTATCAAGACATTATGGAATTTTCCTTTGTATAGAAAATGGATGGGCCTTTGTGTTGCTGTTATTGGGTTAGAAATGAGTGTCTTTTATTTGTGGGAGGAACGACCTACATGGACACCCAGCTAAACATTATGTCCTCCTCCTTCATTAGGTGTGACCCAGCTTACTGTTTTAGTTAATAAGATATAAGCATAAAATATGTAGCCAAATTCTAGGATGTTTCCTTTAAATGAAATGAGTTGTCCTCACTTTTTGTCTTTTCTTTTCCCCACTTATCCCATTGCAGACAAAGGCATATGGGGATGAAAGAGTGGAAGGTGAAAGAAGCATATGGTTCCCTAACACAATCAAGCCACTACAAAATCCCTGGAATACCTGCCTGGTATGCTAGGTGACAGGTAAATACACCTTTATTTTTAAGACGCTGTATGCTGGGATCTCATAATTCATCATCTTTGATAGATGGGTAAAAAAAACGGGACTTAAATTTGAAACCTTGCATGGAGAAAAAAATAAATATTTTAATTAACAATCGTTCTGTTCTGTTCATTATTTTTGTACTCTGGCTAACTTACTGTAGCATAAGATAATTTATACCTAGCATGTATCTGGCACACAGCATTCACTCCATAAGTGTTTGTTGAGTGAATTCATTTAAAAGTTTCCATCATTTATTATTCATCATTCTTTCTTTCTAAAGACAAGAATTGTGTCTAGAGAAAGTTTTATAATCTCCACAGAGTTGCTAGAGTTTTAATACTATTTCTATCCCTTTATCAAAACACAAACGTATGAGCCAAATTGGCCTCATAGAGCCAAAATAAAATTAGCTTTTT
>NW_007747050.1:4929-6107 GCF_000696425.1 Galeopterus variegatus | reverse complement strand
TGTCTAGAGAAAGTTTTATAATCTCCACAGAGTTGCTAGAGTTTTAATACTATTTCTATCCCTTTATCAAAACACAAACGTATGAGCCAAATTGGCCTCATAGAGCCAAAATAAAATTAGCTTTTTGACAGAGCAATTTCAAAATAAATTACCCCATATAGGCTTTTTTTTCCTCCTTTGTAAATGCAAAGCTCTGCTGTTAAGAAAATATGCTTCTGTGCTTTGATGATGAAAACTATGTCATCTGCCTCTCTTTTAGCTTTAACTATCACTGTTCTCAGAGCCAGGTTTGGGGCTCAGTTTCAGTAGCATTTCATTCACTACAATCATTTCATAGCTTTCTGCAAACAGTGTTGAGGAGTGCATCTCAAAAGCAGAAATGAAGGTGTGCAGGAGCAAGAGGATCAGTGCAGCGATCAGCTACAGGATGCCCCGCCACCAAGGGAGGAACAGGCATTGTCACAAGATCACCAAGCATCCATTATTTGACTCCTGTTATCTTACACTATCTTATCATAAATTATGTGATTTTACAGAAAGTATAAATTCATATAAATACAATATGTAACTGTATATTAATATAAGTTAATACATAACTATAAATTTGTATAGGCTGAGTCTCTTGTTTATTTCCTACAACTCTGTGTGTGTCCGTTCTTCTAGTAATAGAAAGTATGGGAGGTCATAATAAAATGGCTGTTGCAGGGATAGGTTGAGGCTCTGCTTGGTTTTGAAGATGTGACTTTGGTGCGTATGTGTTGCAGGCCGCTTCTTCCGGGGGGACTTCCCCTCCCAAGGCTGACAGATTTCACATTGCCTTTCAGGTCCAGCCCAGTCTTCCTTAGGGATAGACCTCTCAGGGCTTGCCAGATCTTTGTCACTTCTTCCTGGAAGTTCTACCCTTTGGATATTTTGAGTTTATCTTATTAGATTTCAACCACACATGGGTTCATAACCTAACAAATGATCTGGAAGGGAAGACCATCCCATATACATTGAAAGTTTCATTCACTCTAGTCTTCATCTCCTACGTATTGCACAAAGGTAGGGCATACTGGGATACTGGTCAATTATGCTCCCAGAAGAAGTAGACCTGAGCATGTATTGTCATGGCGAACATGGTCTACCACTTGCACAACATAGATCTACTTTCTAAACAGGGTTAGAGAACAGCTCCT
>NW_007747050.1:3756-4795 GCF_000696425.1 Galeopterus variegatus | reverse complement strand
CATGGTCTACCACTTGCACAACATAGATCTACTTTCTAAACAGGGTTAGAGAACAGCTCCTCCATAGTTGCTGGGAATTCTCTTTCTGAGGGGACGTTCAGAAGAGGAAGGTTAATGGAATGAACTGTAGACTCCATCTCTGCAGATGATCTCCAGCATACATCTGGGACTCGCCCTCTTTCTCCTGCACTGTTTACTCTAAATTCTCCTTATCCTCAGCTTTCACTTCACTCATTTTTGATGATTTATTCACTAGAGTGACTCAAGCCATCATTACTGAGGGATCTCAGCAAATGACAGGCATACCCTTTTCAGGACAGGGTTGCTGCTCATGTCCATTCATAGACAATGGATCAATGAGGCACCAACAGTCACATGAGTTTCACACATATTCCTCTCTGATCCCATCGTGTAAAAGCAACCGAACCACCACCTATTGATCAGGGTCAAGTGTTTCTGACTAAATGGCAATTCCTTTTCAAGATGACTATTTCCTAGACACAAGAAGTTCAAAGTATCCTGGGTACAGTCATAGTTTGTAGTTCACTGAGACCCTTGCCATGTTCTCTGGTAGAGTTCTTCCTCTGGTGAACAGGACTTCCAATCCTAGACTAGTCAGACAAGAAGCACAAAACCCCAGCAATAAGTGGGGTACCTTCATGACTCTTGCTTTGACATCTTGTATTTCATACACATATATTCTTCCTACTAGCAACAGAGTGCAAAGTCTCTTGTTAAATGTATGTACTGTACTAGGAAGGAATCTTTCCTCTCTGGAATTTTCTTCACATAGTCCTTGTTTCTACAGTTATTTGGTATTTCAAAACAATACTTTTTAAATTTTCTTTAATTATCCCCTAATTTGTTGTAATAAATTGATGTTACCTTCTACATTATATTTGTAAACAGAAATTGCTCCAGGCATATTCATTCATGTAACAATTAGACTGGAAAAAAATTGATGGAGTCTTGATGTTATTGTCCCACCAGAACTCATGTGGAAACCTGATCCAATGTGGCAGTATTGGAAGCTGTTTGC
>NW_007747050.1:0-2221 GCF_000696425.1 Galeopterus variegatus | reverse complement strand
CCTCAGGTTAGTGGTTTTTTTTTTTTTTTTTTTCTTTGAATAAAAACTGTCTGGATATCTAGGGCAACTTTTAAATGTTTGGAGATTGGCAATACAGTGAGGCAAGCGTGGAGTGAAAGTGAAGTGGGGTAGATGGCGTCATTAGTCTGCACTGTGAATATTTCACAAAGCCTAGTTTTTTTCACATTTGGTTGTTAATTTTATATAGAAAAGTTCAGTTTTAAGTCTTTATTATAACATAAGTGAATCTAATGAGTTAAAACAGAATAGCTGCTGGTAATTAGAAAACATTCAGTATATATCAGCCTTTGTGTGCATCATACTCATAAAAGTTGCTCTATGAATGTTTGGAATATGTTTAAAAAAATTTCTATATTTCGTACCACATGTTAGGAGAGGTGAAGTCTATATTTTGTCTTTTTTGGCAATAAATTATTTTCAAAATCAATTTTTAAAGATTGTTATTATTCTTACAAAAATATTTCTGGTTTAGTCAATTCAAGGAGTAAAATCTACTTTACGGCTTCTACTCTTCTTCAGTTCACTACTGGCATCTTCTACTTTGCCTCACATACTTATTGAACCACAATATTGAATTTTGTCTTGTGTAATTGCCTGTTCAAAATTTATAATTTAACTTTTTATTTATTTATTTATTTNTCGTGTTTCATTAAAAGATCTTCATCAGGCTTTAATCTTATGAGTGGGAGGCGCCCCCGCAGTCACCAACCCCAGCAGCAATAGCTGTGTCCTTGCTCAGCCTTCGCTCCTATCTACTAGTGCAAGGCCACATTGTTTTTGTTTTTATGTCCAGCATTTTCCTACATATTTTCACAAAATTCTTTATTGGTTAGGATACAGGCTAGGCCACTTGCACAAGGGCCCACAAAGCACAGTATGAACACTATGTAAATTTGTTTTTCTCTTCTATGACAGCCATTTTAGGTAAACAAAGTTTGGTGATGTTGGTGAGGCAGATCATCTGTAGAACAGGTTGGTGTCCACTTGTTGAGGCTAACACATCACAATATCTATTGCTATCCATAGACAGGGAAAAAAAAAGAAAAGATACATCCTGCTTCTCATAAAGGCTCTTCCCTGAAGTTGCACACATCTCTTCTGATTGAATGTAAGAAGGCTAGAAATTATCGTCTGTGGTGTGCACTTGTGTATCCAGTTCTAAATACCCTTACTAATAATAAAGATGAATAGATGTTGGTGGAACAATGGGCATTCTCCTTTAATATATAAATAGAATTTTAAATGTTTATTTTGAATATTTATGAAAGCATGATTGAGGATTCTGAATGGTAGCTCATTTTTAAATTATTTTATAAATAAATGATATTGCCAGATTATGTTATGATAATAAAGTATATTAAAGTGCTAATGACATTTGTTTCTTCAA
The DNA here is from genome assembly GCF_000696425.1 of Galeopterus variegatus. Lineage (NCBI taxonomy): Eukaryota > Metazoa > Chordata > Mammalia > Dermoptera > Cynocephalidae > Galeopterus > Galeopterus variegatus. The sequence continues at coordinate 813 of NW_007747050.1, read as the reverse complement.
ACTTATTTTTAAATAAAGTTTAGAAAAAAAGGGTCAGTTTTCATTAAGCATGCAAGGACATATATGTGTAAACAATGTATAATATTCAACAAAATATTATGCTAAGACTTAAAATAAACATGATGGTGTGTCTGTAATTGAGAATCTCTAAGCAATCTCCTCTTTATACCTCTCCTCCACCATGCCCCCTTTTTATTTCTCCCTCCTTGAGACCTGATTATCTGATTAATGTCCCATAAATTCAAAGGTGTTGTTATGAATGATCCGGATTCTAACAAGAAAACATATAAGTGCAGTTATATTCAACATACCAGCAATAAATTATTTTCTGTGATAGTTGAATGTAAATTTAGGAAAATATTAAAACATTCATAATAAAAAATCAATCTTCTATTCCCAGTTTTTTGTGAGACAAAATTCTAAACGCTTAAACTTATAAGAGATGATGCATTATATCTCCAAAGGAATATTGCAACTGCCTGATTAAAACAAATGGTAGATGTCTGCACTTATAAAATTGTGGAACTTATTATTTCTATTGAATAATACCAGTAAATCAGCTTAAAATATTTCACAGAATACCTCAGGTTAGTGGTTTTTTTTTTTTTTCTTTGAATAAAAAATGTCTGAATATCTAGGGCAACTTTTAAATGTTTGGAGATTGGCAATACAGTGAGGTAAGCGTGGAGTGAAAGTGAAGTGGGGTAGATGGTATCATTAGTCTGCACTGTGAATATTTCACAAAGCCTAGGTTTTTTCACATTTGGTTGTTAATTTTATATAGAAAAGTTCAGTTTTAAGTCTTTATTATAA
>NW_007747049.1:12217-12745 GCF_000696425.1 Galeopterus variegatus | reverse complement strand
TGGACTTTTCTTTGTTGGGAGCTCTCTGATAACAGCTTTAGTCTCTTTTATTATTATTGGTATCTTCAGATTTTCTGTATCTTCTTGGCTCAGTTTTGATAGTTAAATGACATGAAAGATCAATGAAACAAAATGTTTTTTTGAAAAGATAAATAAAATTGACAAGCCATTAACAAGGCTATCTTAAAAAAGAAGAGAGAAGACCCAAATAACAAAAATTAGAAATGAAAAAGGTGACATTAGAACTGATACTGCAGAAATAGAAGCAATCATTAGAGACTACTATAAACAAGTACATGCCAACAATTTAAAAAATCTGGAGGTAATGGAAATCTGTGTTTAAAAATACTTGTTACAGTCTTTTAGATGAATCTCATGCCTTATAGAGAGAAATCCGAACTTCTCGCAGTCTTACTAACAGCAGATCATTACAAGAAGAAAACTAGGTTCTTCTTTTTTTTTTTTTTTTTCCTCAAAAGATGACCGGTAAGGGGATCTTAACCCTTGACTTGGTGTTGTCAGCACCAC
>NW_007747049.1:6488-7493 GCF_000696425.1 Galeopterus variegatus | reverse complement strand
AGATTTTCTAAGCCAGAGAACCAAAGGTGGTAATAATTTCATATAAACTGCCATGTCTTGCGGGTGGATTTTTAACTAGAAGAGGTAACTGAAATTAAATTTGGTACCTGGAAATGGAATGCTACAGTAATAAATAGCTACCAAATGTGGCACTGGCTATGAGACAGAGCAGAAGGTGGACCTCAAAGGAGAACTTCAGTGCCAGATGGATGTCTGTCAAGACACCTGGGGAGGGACTGAAGAGAAGTGAGAAAAATCTCATTGGAAACTGAGAGGGACTGAAGAGAAGTGAGATGGATGTCTGTCAAGACACCTGGGGAGGGACTGAAGAGAAGTGAGAAAAATCTCATTGGAAACTGAAGAAAAAGGCATGTAGATGACACCTTGGCAATATTCCAGTACTGACATCAGGGACTCCATTTGGACATGTGAACCTGGAAAATCACAAAGAAATTAAGAGTAATGAAGTTGTTGCACTAATGTCTGTACCCCCCACATTGTACAATACAAGGAAACTGACCGAGTATATATGGATACTCTGTGTACAGCTTTCCCTTGCACCTGAATGCAAATGCCCCATTTTATCTGCTTGAAACTCTCTAATGATGCAGGGCCTTAGTGCTACCTGGGATGTAATCCCTGTTCCTGGTTAGATGCTTTCTTTAGCCTTTAACCTGTTGATTTTCTCTTTTCACTGTTAACATGGGTAATGCAGTGGAGGATAACTGGCAACACTACTGCCTGCAATAACATGAAAACTTGAAAGGTCCTCTCACTGTCACAGTGGTGTGTCCATGCAGATGTCTGGGAAGAATACACAAAGTGCTATCTGGTCTTCTTTCTCTGCCTTTGGGACAATATGAGAAGAGAGAGATAACTATAGAAAAATGTTCAATTTTCAAAGACAATTTAGAAAATCTATAAAGAAGGAACCAGGACTGTTTAGTGATGTGGTTTGGATATGTTGTCCCCTCCAAAACTCATGTGTAAGTTTGATCCCCAGTG
>NW_007747049.1:3699-5567 GCF_000696425.1 Galeopterus variegatus | reverse complement strand
CTGAGTTATGGCAGCAAAATCATGATGTAAAGCCAGAAATTAAAAGGGATGCAGAGAGTAAAGTTTTGGAATGTTTGTAGCCCGGCCATGAGGCAGAGAAGCAGAGAGCAGGAGAAAAATGCAAGGGTGAAGCAGATAAACTGTTTGCTAAAGACATTATCTTGGAGGTGAGGCAGCCAGATGCTAAGAACAAAAACAATGGATAAAATGCCCTAAAGGCATTGGAGAAGTCTGGAAGGCTGCCCCCCCACATCACACACCCTGAGACCTAGAAGGACTGAGTTACCTCAGAGGACAGACCTGGGTGTAGCTGCCCTCGGGAACCTGCTCCCTGTTCATGTAGCAGCCCTGGAGAGTAGAGGCCTGAAACCTCGGTGATATCCCCCTGGTGTTAAGTCTGCAGGTTGGCAGGACATGATAGCAGCGGAGGTGTGGCAGCCTCCACCCAGATTCCAGAGGATGTATGGAAAGCCTGAGGACCCAGGCAGAGCCCTGCCGCAGGGCCAGAGTCACTGCAGAGGTGATCTACTAGAGCAATGCCTAGCAGGAATGCGGGGTCAGCACCCCCACAGAGAGCTCCCACTACAGAAATTGTAAGACCGGCCTAAAAGCACGAATCTTAACTTGATGGGAAGGCTCATCTCACAAAGACCAGNAATGTGGCAGTGTTGGAAACTGATTGAATCATGGGGGCAGATCCCTTATGAATGGGTTAATGCTCTCCTTGGGGGAGGGGGGAGTAATGAGTGAGTTCTCACACTATTAGTTCCCATGAGAGCTGATTGTTTAAAGGACCCTGGCACGTCCTCTCTCTTTGGCTTCCTCTCACCATGTGATCTGCTTGTACCTGCCAGCTGCCTGCCATTTTTCTGCCATGAGTAGAAGCAGCCTGAGGTCCATCCCAGATGCAGCTGTCCCAGAATCGTAAGCCAAATAAACCTCTCTTCTTTATAAATTACCCAGTCTCAGGTGATTCTGTTATAGCAACACAAAACTGACTAAAACAGTAAAACAGAAAATTGGTAATGAGGAGTGGGGTGTTGCTATACAGATACTTGAAAATGTGGATGCAGCCCACAGTACTGGGTAATGGGCAAAGGTTGGGGGAGTTTGGAGGACTTAGAAGAAGAGAAAAAGACAAGGGAAAGTTTGGAATGTCTTTGAGACTTGTGTGGTGGCAAGCAGAATGCTAATAGAAATGTGGACAGCAAAGGCCATGCAGATGATGAGGTCTCAGGTAGAAATGAGGAACTTATCGGGAATTGGACAAAAGATAACCCTTGATACACCATCGCAAGGAATTTGTCCACATTGTGTCCATGCCCTTGGACTTTGTGGACAGTGGAACTTAACAGTTGTAAACCAGAGCATTTGGCCAAAGAAATTTCTAAGCAGCAAAGCATTAAAGAAGCTGCATGGTTGCTTTTAAGAGCCTACTCTGAGTTATGGCAGCAAAATCATGATGTAAAGCCAGAAATTAAAAGGGATGCAGAGAGTAAAGTTTTGGAATGTTTGTAGCCCGGCCATGAGGCAGAGAAGCAGAGAGCAGGAGAAAAATGCAAGGGTGAAGCAGATAAACTGTTTGCTAAAGACATTATCTTGGAGGTGAGGCAGCCAGATGCTAAGAACAAAAACAATGGATAAAATGCCCTAAAGGCATTGGAGAAGTCTGGAAGGCTGCCCCCCCATCACACACCCTGAGACCTAGAAGGACTAAGTTATTCCAGAGGACAGACCTGGGGTGTAGCTGCGCTCGGGAACCTGCTCCCTGCATCCCAGCTGCTCTGGCTGGAGTGGGCTCAAGTGTGGTTCATGTAGCAGCCCTGGAGAGTAGAGGCCAGAAACCTCGGTGATATCCCCCTGGTGTT
>NW_007747049.1:1192-2879 GCF_000696425.1 Galeopterus variegatus | reverse complement strand
GTTTACCTTCCCCGGGGCCTTGCTTTGAACCAGCTATTTCGTGGAACCGGTGGGGGGCTATTAATGTTTAGTGAGCTTGGGCCTGGCCTTTGTCACGGCCCCTGATAAGCTGCATTGCTTATGCATTGTTTAGTGTGCTCGGGCCTGACCCTTGTTCTGGCCCCTAAAAAAACTGCTTTGCTTATTATGCATTGTTACAAGACTGTGTACATTAAGGTTATATTTTCCTACAATTCTACTACTTATATTCTATGTCCCCCCTACATTTTAATTTATTTCCAACAAAATGTCTAGTAGAGCCAAGACAGCAGGGCTTCTGCCAGGACCCCAGAACTGCAGGGCCACGGGTAATGTGCAACACCAGCCTGGAAAAGCTGCAGGCACCAGCGCTGCCCACTGGGCTGTGCCTCACAGAGCTGTGGAAGAGAGGTTGCCCAAGGCTTTGTGGGCCCAGATGCCCAATTGTGCCCAGGATACAGGACTTGGAGTCAAAGAATGTTATTTTGGAACTTTAAGACATAATGTCTGTCCTGCTGTGTTTTGAACTTGTTTGGGGACTGTTTTTCCTTCCTTCTGGCCTATTCCTCCATTTTGGAATGGGAATGTATACCCAATGCCTATTCCACCATTGTATCTTGGCAATAGATAAATTTGGTTTTGACTTTTATGGGTTCACAGCTGGAAGGACTTTTACTTTTTGGTCTCAGAGGAGACTTTGGACTTTGGACTTTTAAGTTGGTGCTGGAACAAGCTAAGACTTTTGGGACTGTTGGGATGGAACGATTCTAGTTTATATGTGAGAGGAACATGAGTTTTGGGGGGCAACGGGTGGAATGATGGAGTTTGGGTGTGCTGTCCCCTCCAAAATTCATGTGGAAATTTGATCCCCAATGTGGCAGTATTGGAAACTGATTGAGACATGGGGGTGGATCCCTCATGAACGGATTAATGCCGTCCCTAGGGGGGGGTAATGAGTGAGTTCTCGGTCTATTAGTTCCTGTGAGAGCTGATAGTTTAAAGGACCCTGGCACCTCCTCTCTCTCTCTCTCTCTCTTGCTTCCTCTCGTCATGTGATCTGCTTGTACCCGCCAGCTGTCTGCTGTTTCTCCGCCATGAGTAGAAGCAGCCCGAGGCCCATCCCAGATGCAGCTGTCCCAGAATCGTAAGCCAAATAAACCTCTTTTGCTTAGAAATTACCCAGTCTCAGGTAGTTCTATTATAGCAACACAAAACTGACTAATACATTTAGCTAACAAATAATCTACTCCACTATTATTAATCTGGTGCCACCTGTGACAATTAAGAGATTTTTGCTGAGCAGCTTTTGACAGTGTCTTCAGTTATTCAGCCAATGATAGCATATGGATTTCAAATTGTATCTCTGTTGATGTACAATTCTGTTATATACTTTGAACAATGTGATTATTATAACTTTCTAACATAGCCCTTTTGGTCTTTAGTAGACAAGGAGAAAAGGGTGGACCTGCAGGAGTTTTATGTAAGAATTAAAAGGATATGATATGTCCCAAAAGGCATAGCCCTTCCTTTTGCCAGCTATTTAGACAATGGTAGGTCCAAACTCGAATTAGGGTATGTGTACCAGTGCCACAGACAAAAATGTGTTTTGAACGGGCACATGTATTTCCTTAAATGGTATTTTCATTAAAGGATTGGTTCAGGGGGAGGT
>NW_007747049.1:0-362 GCF_000696425.1 Galeopterus variegatus | reverse complement strand
AAACTCAGGCCTGGGGGAACAAAGGCTATGGTTTCAAATAGACTGAAGCATGAAGTGGAAGCTTTGCAGTGATTAAATATTTGGACCCAGAAGGTTAACGCTGGTTAGGGTTGTCCCAGATAAGTGGTAACATCAGGAACATCTGTAAAATTAGCGGCACGTATCATTAGTGGCATATATTAGTTGAGGGATTTAGGATTTATGTGACATATCCAGCAATCAGTCAACTTACCTCCCTCAGCTACATACTTAGTTAGTGTGACCAAGGTATTGTCTTGCCATACCAAAGATTGGGGGGAAAAAACTGAGGATAGAAAAGTAAGTGAGCATTTTTTTAGGGTTTTACCAAAGTGATGAGTCCT
>NW_007747048.1:14902-15906 GCF_000696425.1 Galeopterus variegatus | reverse complement strand
ACTGAGGGTTGCGATCTGTTGCCGGACACGAAAAAAGACAAAAAGGAAAAAAAAAAAACTATAGCATATACCAACTTAAATGATTCTCTTATAAGTTCTTGTTTATTCCAGAAAATCCAAAACAAAATGCCCAGAACATTGATGCCTTCAAGGAGCAGCTCAGACAGCATTAAACAGCCCTAGAGCTGCTGAGAGTGAGTGACTAGGGAGGCTGGATTGATTACCAGGTGGCTAGTGGTTTTGGACAACTCCATCGTTTTCTGTGTAGATCTTGAACCCTAAAAGTCTCCTCAGGATGGCCACAAAACCTACTAAACTTCAGAAAATTCATCAGGAGGGCAGTGCCCAAAATGCACCAGGCAATTTGGTGAGACTAGATGATCTGTGAGAGGGTCAATTTCCCTTACTCTGCAGCTCAGAGTGAGCCTCCAGGTCTTAAGACATCTGAGCCTATGAGATTTATCTGGGAACACTGGAAAGCCCCTGGGCCTTCATGAGGGATGAGCCCAAATAGTGCCCAGGTACTTCATGTTAAGAATGCCACAATTTTGTTGTAGCTATCATAAAAGTTATTTAATATAACCTTGGCTGACTTTAATTATAGTAGATGTGATTTTGAGGAGAATGACTTCAACGGATGGGCAACTAGGCTCAAGCCCTTCCTAAGTGGCTGGCTTCTAGCTCATCACTCTGCCATCAGGAGAGTGTAATTCATCCTCAGAAAAAGTGAACTTTCCCTCATGCCCAGGACCTTCAAGGACTAAGCCACAGATGCTTACCATGAAAATGCCAATGGTGTACTTTCTGTAATCACGTCATATAGCCCTTGAGGACAGGACATACATATTTATTTGACCTGCTAACAACACCCAGCAAAGTACCTTGCACTGGGCAAGTGTTTACTAAACATTTGTCAGGTAAATTTAAAAATGAATGAGTAAAGGCTGCACCATTTTGCAGTCCCACCAACAGTGTAGGAGGGTTGTTTTTTTTTTTTTTTTTTT
>NW_007747048.1:5972-12747 GCF_000696425.1 Galeopterus variegatus | reverse complement strand
ATTTCCTTCTCTTCCCTGATTGCTCTGGCTAATACTTCCAACTCTATGTTGAATAGGAGTGGTGAGAGTGGGCATCCTTATCTTGTTCCTGTTCTTAAGGGAAAAGCTTTTAATTTTTCTCCATTCAGAATAATATTGGCAGTGGGTTTGTCATATATGGCTTTAATTGTGTTGAGATACTTTCCTTCTGTAGCCAATTTATAGAGAGTCTTTACCATGAACAAATGTTGAATTTTGTCAAATGCTTTTTCAGCATCTATAGAAATGATCATATGGTTGTTGTCTTTGATTTTATTGATGTAGTGTATCACATTTATTGATTTGAATATGTTGAACCAACCTTGCACCCCTGGGATAAAATCCACTTGATCATGGCATATAATTTTATGTGCATGCTGCTGTATTTTATTAGCCAGTATTGTATTGTGGATTTTTGTATCTATATTCATCAAAGATATTGGCCTGTAGTTCTCTTTTTTTGTTGTGTCTTTGTCTGGTTTGGGTATCAGGGTGATGTTTACCTTGTAGGATGAGGTTGGGAGAGTGGCCTCTGTTTCAATTTCTTGGAATAGTTTGTAGAGAATCGGTATTCATTATTCCTTAAAAGTTTGGTAGAATTCCACAGTGAAGCCATTTGGTCCTGGGCTTTTCTTTGTTGGGAGACTACTGATAACAGCTTCAATCTCTTTGATTGTTGTTGGTCTATTCTGATTTTCTGTGTCTTCTTGGCTCAGTCTTGATAGTTTGTGTGTGCCCAAAAAATGATATGGAGGTTCCTCAAACAATTACAGATCAATCTACCATATGACCCAACTATTCCACTGCTGGGTATACACCCAGAGGAATGGAAATCATCACATCAAAGGGGTACCTGCACTCCCATGTTTTTTTCTTTTTTCCTTTTTTCATGACCGGCAATGGATCGCAACCCTCAGTGTCACGCCCATACCGGACTGGGACCAGCAACGGGATCGCAACCCTTGGTGTTGCGCCTGCACCTCGCTCAGCCAGTGAGCGGAAACCGGTCTGTATGTGGGATCTGAACCCTCGGCGGGAGCGCCGCCACACTCCCAAGCGGCGCACTGTAGCAGTGCACCACCAGGCCGGCCCAGCAGTCCCATGTTTATTGCAGCACTATTTACAATAGCCAAGAGTTGGAATGAACGTTAATGCCCATCACTGGATGAGTGGATAAGGAAAATGTGGTACATCTACACAATGGAATACTACTGTGCTATTAAAATAAAATGAAATAGTACTATTCACAGGAACACGGAAAGACTTAGTTAAATTTTATTAAATGAAATAAGCCAGGCACAGAAAGATAAATACTGCATATTCACACTTATTTGTAAGTGAGAGCTAATAAAAATAAATAAGTAAATATACAAACAATTGGGGCAGGAGGGAAGAAGGTACAACAATCACAACAATTCCTTGAACTTGTTAAGACAAGTGAACTAATATGATGTTGACGGTGTGGGGGAGAGGAAGGGAGGAAAAGGAGGAATTGGTAAAGGAACATGAAAATCAACTATATTGTATATTGATCAATTAAAATAATAATTTTAAGAGTCTAATAAAAAAAGAGAATGAGTAAATGAATTCATTACTCAAATTAATGAAAGTCAGCATGGTTGCTTTCTGTATCAACTCTCTGCAGTTGCCAAAAGCACCATAAAGATAGCACAATTGGACATTACAAAAAGCCTAAATCCAGATAAGCTTTCTATTTATTCTAAATTCCTGTTGTGCACAACATAATACTACAAGTAAGCATGATTTAATTGCTTCTAATTTATTTTATAATCAATTATATTTGAACATAAATTACAAGTGTTCATGACAAATACAAGAATCATTAACAAAACTGTACCTATCCTGAACAATGGTAACATAATTTAAATGATGATGTTATTGGAATGCTTTTAAAATCTGACTCAAAGAATGCTAAAATACAATAGGACAAACATTGAGTGAGGCAAGCAGAGCTTGCCCAGGTTCTATGCAGGAGCCAAGGGCAGCCCCCTCCTCCCAGAAGCAGGCAAGGAGCACACCAAAAACACCACTTTCACACAGGTGGCCCACCACAGCCACCACCATATCCATGGCTGCTGCAAAAGCAGCTCGACACCACAGCAGAAGTCACAGCCAATGAGCACATGGTCCACCAGACACTCATCTGCATTGACACAAGGAAAGTCAGCAATAGACACTGGAAAAAGAACAGGATGTCTCTCTCCTCAAAGCTCATTCCAGAGTAATAAAGAACCAACTCCTCTATCAGATGATAAGACATTGATCTACAGATCCTAAAATACAAAAACCACCCAAAAATGACACCACCAAAAAAAATACAGTAATTCTCAAATACCAGAACCTACAGAGCAAGAAACCATTGAAATGCCTAGCAAAAATCTTAAGGAAACTCACTGAGATACCGTTAGGCAACATAATGAAATGAGAAAAAAAATCCAGGATATGAAGTAGGAAATTTACAGAGAGATTAATACCTTTAAAAGGAATGTGGCAGAACTCATGGAACTGAAAGATTCATTCAACTATATAAAAAACACACCCAAGAGTTTAAGCAGCAGGCTAGAACAAGCACAGTAAAGAATTTCTGATCTTGAATATAGTCTTTTCAAAATGATCTAGGCAGACAAAAAAAAGAAAGAAAAAAAGAATTTTAAAATAATAAAGAATCTATAAGAGAGCTAGCAGACAACCTTATGTGCAGAAACATTTGAATCGTGGGTGTTTCAGAAGGGGAGGAGAAAGGAAAAGGCATTGAAAACCTATTCGATGAAATAATAACAGAAATGTTCCCAGGTATAGGGAGAGACATAGACCTTCAAATCCAGGAGGACTAAAGACCCCAAACAAATCCAACCCAAAAAGATCCTCTCCGGGACACATTTTAGTCAAATTGGCAAAGCTCACAGATGAAAAGAGAATGTTTAAAGAAGCAAGAGAAATTCATCAAGTCACCTATAAGGGAGCTCCCATCAGACTTACAACAGGTTTCTCAACAGAAGCTTTACAAGCCAGAATAAAATGGGATGATGTATTCAAAATCCTAAAAGAAAAAAAAAAACCTGCCAGCCAAGAATACTATGCCCAGCAAGATGATCCTTCCAAAATGAGGGAGAAATAGTATATTTTCCAGACAAACAAAAACTGTAGGAGTTCACCACTACACGACCAGCCCTACAAGAAATCCTTAAGGAAGTCCTGCACCTGGAATCCAAAAAGTGATAATCACTACTATGAATACACAAGAAAGAACAAAACCCCAGGTAGAACAAAAATGCAAATGAGAAAGAAAAAGAAACTAAATCTTACCACCACAAAAAGCCATAGTTACAATGTAATAATAGAGGACGTCTCTCTCATTAAAACCCACTCCAGCATAACAGAAGAAGCAACTACTCTACCATCCCCTGATTTATTTCTGATTTTAGTAATTTCTGTCTTCTTTCTTTTTTTATTGGTCAGTCTAGATAAAGGTTTGCAAACTATGTTGATCTTTTTAAAGAATCAACTTTTGGTTTTGTTGATTTTCTCTATTGTTTTTTAATTCCCTATTTCATAGATTTCTACTGTAATCTTTGTTATTTCCTACTTATCTTTGCTTTCAGTTTAGTTTGCTCTTCTTTTTCTATTTTCTTAAGGTAGGAATTTACATATCAGATTTGAGATTTTTCTTATTTTTAATATAGGTGTGTACAAGTACAAATTTTCCTCTAGGTACTGCATAAGCCCTGCATTCTATACATTTTGGTATGTTGTGCATTGATCTTTATCTGAAAGTGCTCTCTAATCTCCCTATGATTTTTCTTTTTACCCACTGTGTATTTAGGAAAGTGTTGTTTAATTTCCACAAATTTGTAAATTTTCTCAGTTTCCTTCTGTTTTTATAGTCAGAGAACATATTTTCTTTGATTTTATTCTTTTTAAATATATTAAGACTTGTTTTGTGGTAAGTAAATAAATAAATAAATATATAAATATATAAACCTTTTATTTAAAAAAAAAAATGAACAAGCCTGTTGCTCAGTTATTTCAATTTTTAAAATTAGAAATCACACAATTAGAAAACCATCATGTCAAAGGGATACCTGTGCTCCCATGTTTATTGCAGTTCTATTTACTATAGCCAAGAGTTGGAACAAACCTAACTATTCATCAACAGACAACTGGGTAAAGAAACAATGGTATATATACTCAGTGGAATACTACTGTGCCATAAAAAAGAATGAAATTCTACCACTTGCAGCAACATGGATGAACTTAGAGAAAAACATGTTAAGTGATATAAGCCAGGCACAGAAAGAGAAACACCACATCTTCACTCATAAGTGGGAATGGAAGGAAGGAAGGAAAGAAAATCACAATAACACATTGAACTTTCAAAAAAAAAAAGAGAGAACAAAACTGTGGTTATTAGAGGAGGGAAAGGGGGAAGAGGAGGAGAGTTAGTGAGAAATTAGTTAAGGGTCACAAAGATTATTTTTTGTAAACATGAGTATACTAACTATACTGATTTGATTATGACGTTCTGTACACATGCGTTGATATTCAAATCTGTACTTTGCAAATACGTATAATCAATTATGTTTCAACAAAAAGAGAAAGAAACCACACATTTACATATAACTATCATATGTTAATTTGCTCACATGTTTAATTATAAGGAAAAATAATGGACTAAACGTCATTTTATCTCTTCCTTGTGGTTATTTTCTGGACATTCTTTGCAATATCCAAAAGTCTACATCCATTTTTTAAAAATTTTAATAAGAACAATAATAATACTTCAGGTACTATAAGATTATCTCGATTTTCAAAATGTTATAAACTTAAGGACTTCTCAAAACAGTAACATGAAATGATGTATGTCTACATTTAAATGGTACATCTATCTCGATAAGATTTTCGCATCTTCTAGAAATGCGATGTAATTATTCAATATTTGAGACCTGCAGGTGATCTCATTCCTTTTCTAAAGCAGAGTGTCTTTTCCTTTACCAGTTGTTTGCTAGCCATCCTGCCCGGACGAGTGTTGAAGAGGAAGGAGCTGGCCTTAAAAGACCAGCAGGAGTCATTCTCCAGGCATGTCCCCAAGGTCAAGCCCTGGGACAGATACCTCAGCTCCACAGAAGAGACCAGGTGTGAGCAGGAAGATACAGGTGGGCAGGAAGAAAAGACGTGATTGATTGAGAGGCTCTAAGTCTAAGCCTGTAAAAGACTAAAAGAAGTGAAGAGGTGAGCAGAAGGCAAGGCGGAGTGGGGTCCGACCAGAAAACCCGAGTGAAGCCAAATGCTGCTCCAGCCTTCAGCTCACGTGCTGGGGGTCCTGCTGCCTCTGGCAGGCAGTGGTTGGGGAAGAGGTTACGTTGTAAAGGGGCAATGCAATAAATGCTTGGACTGGAAGTGTTCGTAGAATTTCTGTGATCATTTTAATTCATATTATTCTTATTACATGTTTTCCTGTATCACCATCTTCCAAATCTAGCCACCCTTACTATGTCTGTTTATTTACTCTGTCCTCATCTGTGTGTATATTTAAAGATTTGTAATCATGGTGTAAGTATGTTTTTACCTAATCTACTTTAACAAGAAATACTAGGTGAATACATAATCTTGGTCACTTCACTGTCTTTAATGTTCTAACCATAGGATCAGAGGCATCCACGATATTTCTGAGTGTGCCCCGTCTCCCGTCCTTGCCCCTTCAATGTGGGTATTTCTTATTGGGCTTTGTTGTTTCAATAGGGAAATAAGTGGCAGGATGGTACCAATGTCTTTCTTTAGACTCATGCCCTCGGTCTTTTATTTAACTGGTATTTCTGGTGTTTTTTTCAATTTGGATTGCATCTATCTCCTAATTCCCATCACTGATTCAGATTTTTTTGTTTATTTTTCTATTTTCTTCTTATTTTCATGTCTGAGAAGGCGGATGTTAGAGGATTTTCTGTGAGTCATTATCATCACACCTCTGTTTCACCCTTCTGTTTTGGAAGCCTGCCTGGCTGGTGTTCGAACTGCAGATTGTGGCTGGAGCCCTTTCTATCTCTTTCAAATTTCCCCACAAGAAAAACAAATTTGTCTCTGAGTTGCCCCTGGCTTGTTACTGGGACACAGAAACTTGCTAATATCAGTACTAGGACACAGAAACTTGCCAATATCATTGCCTTCTGACCTGAACTTGAGAAGAATCTGTTTTTCAGATCTCCGAGGACTTTGTCCCTTCTGCCAGTAGAAATAATTTTCCTCTCTGACTCAGACCTTAGTTGAGTGAATTCAACAAAAAGTTTATTGAGCACTTTGCATCAGCCGGTAAGAAGCAGGCGTATGCAGATCACTAGGACATAGCCGTGCCTTCTTGGAGTCTCTAGTCCATTGGAGATGCAGACAAATAACAAGAATGTTCAGCTAGTTTCAATGAACTGGACAGTGCTTGACCAAATTCCACATATTAAGATGAAACTTAGAAGAGTCAGAAAATCTGGGTTTAGGGCCGGCCCGGTGGTGCACTGGAGAGTGCGCCGCTTGAGAGTGTGGCGGCGCTCCCGCCAAGGGTTTGGATCCCATGTGGAGACCGGTTCCCGCTCACTGGTTGAGCGCGGTGCAGGCGCAACACCGAGGGTTGCGATCCCGTTGCCAGTCCCCGGTGCGGGCATGACACCAAGGGTTGTGATCCCGTTGCCGATCGGTAAAAAAAGACAAAAAGGAAAAAAAAAATCTGGGTTTAGACTGTGACTTTGTTACT
>NW_007747048.1:0-4749 GCF_000696425.1 Galeopterus variegatus | reverse complement strand
ATAACTACATATGGTTTGAAAAGCATAACAAAGGGTTAAAAAGATTAAGCCAAAATAAAAGCTTTTTTTTTTCCAGAATGGAGAAAACCTTAAAACTTTATTAAAGTGAAAAAATAAATAAACAAGATTTATGTAGACATTTTTTCTGAATTCTAGTTTTGATTATGTCTTCAACTACCCTGCCTGCCCACTGCCAAAAAAGAAAAATCATATTTGTGGGGCAAAGAAGAAATAATTATTATTTCCAAAACATATTTATTCCGGTATGTAGCACTGAACGATGCTGCTTAGACATAACAAATCATCCTCATTCTTAACCATGCTTGCATTTTGCATGGAACTATCTATGTGAAATGGTCATTTTTCTCACATTTATTATGTTAACAGGATAAATGCCAACATTTGTCAACATCTTGTAAATGATGAGTCTTAATGAGGCAAGCTACTGTGTCCCTCCTCTGAGGAATTTCATAGCAGAATGAGCAAAATATCAGGTTAAAGCAAGTGGGAGGGAATCCCAGAGAGCAAACCTTTTCTATAAACGTATATTCCTTGAGGTTTTGCTTACAGCGGGTTCTAGGATCCAGGCCAATTTGGCCTAAATCTTTATATAACATTTTAATTATATTTTCAACAAATCCTGCAGAATGAGGTTCACATGTTGATTCAGCCAAAAAAAAAAAAAAAAAAAAAACAGCACTATCTACAAGCTGAACAGAATGCAAGGGACAGGGAGTGATTTAGAGGCATTGCCAAAAGCCAATGAATTCAAGTGTTTTTATAATACAGGGCCATGTTCCACTCACATCAGGGTGGGTACAAAGAGAGCTGGAGGAGATAATCCTGCTCTAGAACAAATGAACCAACACGTTTTTATTTAACACATGTGTGCTGGACTCAGAAGTAGAAAATGTAGCATTTGCAAAAACATTGTTTACGACAAAGGACGTAAGGCAAGAGAATGTGAAATAGGATAACACCTGCACCTGCCAAAGTGCTTGTGACAAGCTCGGGAGTCAACACAGGATTATGGTGGACACCACAGGGTTTGGGGTTAGAAATATTTAGTCCCTGTGTTTATATCCTGACTCCATTCATTAAAAATTACATACACTTGGACAAATCACGTTGTTTCCCTTAATCTCAGTCTCTTTATTTGTAGAATGGAGGTAGTAATTTAAGATGGTTGGAATAATTAAATGTGATAATACATAACGGTACTTCAAAAAGTTCATTAAAAGATTTGTATTATCTTTCATTCTATTTTTACACAACCTTTGTGATGTATACTCATTTAAATAATATATGTATATATCTTATTGGTTCTGTCTTTCTGGAGAACCCCAACTGATATGCATCCAAATTAAAACCCAACATCTCCAAAAAAAAAAAAAATCTATTGAGGTTTAAGAAAAGAATTTGCATTCAAAATGCAATGCAGAGAAATTTCACCAGGGAAACTCCCTTTAATTCCCTATATCGGGAAAGATCACTCATTCCATACCTACATCATACCCTCCAGTTAGTTCTTCATAGAGCTTACAATAATTGTAAAAGTTAATTACTTATACAATGATGTGTTTAATGTCTCTATTTTCTAGTAGTATACTAGGTCTTGAGGACAAGAAAAGCATCTCTTTTTATAGCACTGTATTTCCAATGACTCATACAGTGCCTGATTTGTTTTAAAAGGCTAAGAATGTGTTTGTGCTCATTGGTGGAATCAGCACCTACATTCATAAGATCAATGTCTATAATACCAAAGAATTTTCAAAAAAGATACAAACACCATAGTGTGTAGAAGAGTTGTGTCAGCCTGTCTAGTGTTGGGAGGTCTAAATGAGAAACCAAATTATATTCAGAAAGTTGGTTGCTGACTACAGTCAGATGTTTCAATATTTGGTGTATTTGGGTGCAGATATGCTGACATTTCTATCTTTGTGATAAAGGTAATTTTAATCATGGGGCCACAATAATCAAAATATGTGACTTATACTTTCTTTCCCTTGCACAGTCCTTAAGAGAACAATCAATTTAGGTTTGAATTCCAGCTCTGAGTGATCTTGAGCAAGTTTCTTTTCTTCTGAGTCTTCTGTTTCCTCATGCAGGAAAAGGAATGAAAGGAGGGCTGTTGCTTGAAGGGAGGATAGGCAACTGCACGTGAGTCCCAGAAGCAAGAGGGAAAGTCACATTTTCAAGTCTCATTATGGCTAGGACTTCAGAAAAAGGGAGAAAGGTGTTGGAAATCAATGGTTCTAAAGCAATTTGTATTTTTATCCTTCAAGTTATGGGAAAGCACTGGAATGACATAGATTCATGCTTCAGATAATACCCTCAATGCAATGTGAAAAATGGTTGGGGACAACAGTGGAGCATGCAGACGTCCCTTCATGACGGTGCCTGTAAGGAAAAGTTAAGGAAGAATATCATGGATTATGTTTGAGGCATATGAAATGTAAAGGGTTATCCAAGCGGTGATATCCGAAAATCGGTTCAATAAGTAAGTCTGTGGGCCAGCCAGAAGAGCATGGATTCATGGCAGACGACAGCAGTGGCCATGTGGGGCAAATAGCACCAAAGTTTGAGTTATAATACTATGTCATATTCTCAAGTGCTCGGTATGTGCCAGGCTCAGCAGACTTTTCTGTAAAAGGCCAGCTAGCAAATGTATTAGTTTTCATGGGCAGAGCAGTCTCTGCCAAGGCTACTCAACTCTGCCCAGACAGTGCAGAAGCAGCTACTGGCAACACATAAAGGAGTGTGACTGTGTCTCAATAAAACTTTATTTACAAGAACAGGCAGTGGGCTGGATGAAGTTTGCTGACCCTTGTTTTAAGTACTTTATGTACATTAACTCAGTCATCTTCAGAACAAACCTATGATGTAATCTTCATTTGATAGGTTTTATCTTCATCTTATAGATCAGGACAATAAGGCATAGAGAGTTTAAGTTACTCTCCCAAGGTGACAGAGCTAGCAAGTGTTGGAGGCAGGGTTCAGTCCTAAATGACTGGCTCCACAGCTCAAGCTCTCACATTGTGGCCACTTCCTTTAGGCATGTAGGTCTTTAGAGATGGGGGCGGGAGCATTTTCAAGGCAGTGACGGGAGGGGAAGGCAGGTGGCAATGGGCCAAGGTGAAGGTGCAAACTTAGTGTCAGGAGCAGGGAACTCTTCCTAAATGTTCACCTGTGAAGAGGAGACAGGTCAAAAGGGAAAAAGACTTTTTTAAGACAGGAAAGATACTTTGCACTTGTATAAATGGTAATAGGAAGAAGAAGAGAAAAAGGATAATATAAAGAGGTTTTTGGGGAGACAGAAACACAGGTATTAAGAGATCAAGCACTTAGAAAGCAGTAGATACACATCCCTATGAAAGCAGGAAGTGCAGGATGATTTGCATGAGCACCAGTAATTGTGCAGGTCATGTGAATGGACATTTAGAAAAGTTTTGTATGAAATCTTCTACTTTTCTCCTGCAACACAAAGACCATCTGCTCATAGAGAGATGTTTGAAAATTGGGAAGAATTGAACTAATTGCCTTGCAGAAAATAAGTTATACCTAAAATAATGTATTGAGCTATTGAGTGCTTAAGGTAGCAGATACCCAATAAAGAATTTTACAGGTATTATTTTATCCAAACTTAGACCATTCCTGTGCAGTAGATATTCTTATACTGTCTTTGCTTAAATAGATCAAGAAACTTGCCAATTAGTGAGGGGCCGAAAATCTGGGCCTAAAATCTAAAACTTACGTGCATTGTTTTTTAAAATTTCAAAGTGAATACTTTTATGCATTATTCTATAACACACACTAGAATACAACGTAAGGAAGAGCTGACCAGGGGAAGATAGAGAGGCCGAAGACCATGAAGTTAGGACCACAGATCCTGCTCAGCTGCACAGTCCACCCAAGGCAGAACATGACTCATTACTCAAAGAATCGTGAAGACATCAACTGGTCTGAAACATCTGAGATGCGAGAGGTCATTCCTGTATCCAGTCAGTCAACAAATTCTATTTTCCTTCAGAATGGTTGTAATACATATAACAGGAAAAGCACACTGAGACATTTCTGCTATGTTCTTTGGAGAGTAGGATCCAGAACACAGTAGTAAAAGAGTTCACCCAAAGGAAAAAATGGGGCAGGAAACATACCCATAGGGTAGATACTTCCACATAGGGCGGGCAACAGGAAAATCAGCACCGGAGGGGAGTGGACAGAGGGAATGCGTGAGAGGTGCGCTCAGGAACAAGGGGCCACGGTCAGGAAGACAAGGAACACACCACACATTGGTCCATGTGGTCAGGTAGATAAAGCCACTGAGAACCCGCGTTGTGCAAGGCGCTGGGATGAGCCATAGGAAGAGTGTAGCAATGGCAAATTGGAGGGAATATTCTCTCAGGGAACCTACATTATTGGAGAGGAGAAAGCCATGGACTATGCTGTTAAAACATGAGAGGACGGAACTGATCAAGGTGTCCTCCAGAAGGCCATAGTGAGCCACCTACATGTTTCCAACCATTCACTTTGTACACGCACAAAGTCCACATGGTTGGTTTGTATCCCATGAAGTCTATGTTCTTTCTTGTCCAATTTTGTACCCCCGGTCTGAACACAGTCTTGCTTCTTGGAATTAATCCCTCCTTTTTTGATTCCTCACAGGATCACCCACCTTGATCACTGTCTGTGACTCGAAATAAATTTTAGCTATTTCCAAAAACTGCTTCTGCCTTCAAAGGATGCTGA
>NW_007747047.1:11361-12747 GCF_000696425.1 Galeopterus variegatus | reverse complement strand
TCAGCTCCTAAAGGATAACCTCTGAAATTTTGAACATTCTGCCTGATAAGAGCATCTTTGTTTACTTGGGCCCAGACCAAATAGTTTATGCTGATAATATGATTTATGGTGAGTGCCTGCTTTTGTATACCTGTGGCTTTGGGCTGTGGTGTATCAGTTTGAACTCTTGGGTAAAGTAGTTAGAGATTAAGTAACTAAGGACAAATATGTGGGCTGCTTACGCCCATGTGACTGACACTCAATACAACTCTGCACACCAAGACTTGGATAAGCTTCTCTGAAATCACCTCATGTGTGTTGTCAGACAGCACTGCTGGGAGAGTTAAGTGCTGTCTGTGATTCCACTGGGAGAGAACAACTGGACACTCACGCTTAGGTTCTCCTGGAAACATTTCCACATACCCTTTTCCTTTCCCAATTGTAATCTGAATCATTGTGAAAAGGTTCACTGGGTACTGGTGACCAACTTGCCTGAGTCGAGTGAGACAGAACACCCAGGCACACACATTACATAAAGTGGCTTTATCACTTACAGATAGGCAGCAGTGACAATAGAATCTGAGAATTATTTGACAGCTGGTCCCACAAAGCTCAGGAGAGCTGCCTGGGGTGAATGTAATCTCGTTTGCCCATGCCCCACTTGCACCACAGCTGAGGGATCCCAGAAAGCAGCCCACCCTGGGTTTTATATGTCAGGGTTACCTGACCCACTGGGCTAAAGCCTTGAAGGGCTTCCTGTTTCTAAAGTGAGGTGTTGGGCTGGAACTGAGCCTCCGCTGTTCTGGCCGGTCCATCTCTTATATTAGGATGTTACATTCCAGTGCTTTCTACAGTTATTCTTGAGACCTGTAAGTGAAAAAGGAGGGAGAAGTGGGTCAAAGCCCACCCGGAGAAAAGTCTTGCAGTTTTAGTTTCAATAAACCATAAGTATAATAGCTTTCTGAGTTCTGTGAGTTCTTTTTGTGAATTATTGAAACTGATGGTGGTTTGGGGAACCTCTGACACAAGTATTAATTCTAAGAAAGCCCTCAAGAATTTTTCTCTTTTTAAAAATCATGGTTTCAAACTTTTTGTTTTTATATTAATGTAGAATATGAAAAATCCAGTTTGTTCCAAAATAGATTGTATATAATAATTGTACATTAGAATGCAAAATAATATATTTATTTTAAATAATTCACCCAAATCAAATAAAAAATAACTTTGAGTATTGCCAAAATCATAAGTTCTATGTGATTATCTCCATTAACCTGCCTTCCAGATATTTAAAACCACTCTTCTGTAATTTTTACTATCCCCAAACTTTCAATTAAAAAAATTATCTATATCCCCAAAGCTATACCTTTAATAAATTTATTCTTTCTTTTTTTTTTTTGTCTTTTGTCT
>NW_007747047.1:5381-10571 GCF_000696425.1 Galeopterus variegatus | reverse complement strand
CATAGCAACAATTATTATATAATAATTGTAAATTAGAATGCAAAATAATATATTTATTTTAAATAAATCACCCAAATTAAATAAAAAAGAACTTTGAGTATTGCCAAAGTCATAAGTTCTATGTGATTATCTCCATTAACCTGCCTTCCAGATACTTAAAACCACTCTTCTGCAATTTTTACTGTCCCCAAACTTTCAATTAAAAAAAATTATCTATATCCCCAAAGGTATGCCTTTAATAAATTTATACTTTCAATAAATCTATTTTTGAACATTGTGATGTCTTAAAGTTTGTCCTCTATATTGCCGTGTTTTTCTTTAATGTTTGTTTGTAACATTTGTGCCCATATGTATCTCTGCACTCTTTAATTTTACAATTTGTAGTATTATTTTTCTTTATTGGATCATAAGTAAATTGCCCACTACCTTCCATCATGACCAATGCTACTATTAATGTTACTTTACTAAGTGCACATGTGTAAGGGTGTGTCTAGATGTGGCATTGATATAGGGTACACATAGTTCAACTTTAATGTATAACCCATGGTTTCTCAAATTCCTTGTTTATATATATATACTCTCAAGAACAGAACATAATACCTCAGGCTCCATATGCTTGCTAATGATTTTTACAGTCAAACATTTAACATTTTTTGTCAATATAGTGGGAATAACATATATTTATTCATTAACACTTCTGGAATAATTTTTTTGTATGTTATATATTTTTTCCTTTTTTAATGCAGGCAGCATATTTTTTCCACTTTAAAAAAATATATATATCCTCCATTTATCTTAAATGACACCCAGTGGCATATTCTATTTCCGTTTATGTGTAGAACTGATTTGGGGCTCTCTATTGTGATCACCAGTCATGTTCAACTTTCTTTATTGGTACATTTTTCTTCCTATAATGCCAGTGATACATGTTGGTTTGATACTTCTTCAGGAATGACTTGGCTGTTTTTGTTCTGGGTTATTTGTCAAAAACTTTGCAACAACCTTGTCACTTTAATTGACAATATCTTGAAATTTACTTGTAGTTATGTTGCATTTACAGAACAATTTTGTAAAAATTATATCTTCATATAAGGTATCCTTATAGAAATGGTGCCACAATTTATTTTTATTGCTTACGATCTTCTATAATACTTTATATTTTGTAATTTTCTTCATAAATGTGTAGAGTATCTGTTGATAGGTATGTTTTTCAAAGGACCTTATAAATGTGTTTCTTTAAAATATCACTTCTAAATATTTTATGCAGTGTGAGAAAATGCTTATTTTCAGATATTGATCCTATATTTAGCTACCCAAACTCTTTTATTAATTCCCATAATTTGTCTTTTACCCTTTTTCATCAGTCTATCTCTTATACATGTTTTGGAATCTTTTATTGTTTGTTTCTCTCTTTTTTCTAGCTGCAGCCTCCAAAAAATTGTTACCTTGTTACCTAGAATTGGTGACTTTGGGCAATATTGTCTTTTATATAATTTTAAGGGGGATACCATTAAACTTTTGTTTATGAGCCTTTATCATAGATGTAATTTCACTCTTAAATTCTAATTAAAATTGTAATTAAGCATTTGAATGCAATTTATCTAGCTTGCCTTAAACCATTATTGGCTTAAAGGAAGATAGATAAAACCAATTCACAATCATAAATCTTTTGGAACAAAAATCCAAGCAACTAAATGATAAACCTTTAACCATTAAATTGCACAAGAAGTCATGAAATTAAAAGGTCATCCATTTATTTTTGAAAGATTTGTCATTTCACCTTTCTTATCTGCAAATTTGCAGTGCTAATGCTAACAACTTTGGGGACAGATTAGCTGTTCAAAGTGAATACCCAGTGAGTCTCATTAACAATAATCTTCAGTGCTTTTTTTTTTTTTTTTTTGCTTGAATTCAAAGAGTATACAGAGCAATTATTACTGAAGATATAAGAGTATCATAGCAACAATTATCCTGAGAGAAAATTTACAAACATATGGTAAAGAAATTAGGAATCCTCCTAAACTTTTTTACTTTGGTGTAATTAATCCCTCTGAAAATAGTGAGTTATTCCTTTTCACATTTGGGAAAATGTATGACTCAGCATCAGAATGCTTCCTATCTATTTTATTTCTTATTGAATCTCAAAATAAATCAATAGACATGACAGTTATTTAATGAATTGCATATTTTTTGTCTATATATTAAAAAAACCCACATGTGTATTTCAACAACAGAAATAACTACAAAAAAGACGTATTTTACAACATTCTTAATTTAAAATTTATTACATGCATTTGCTTTATTAACAAATTAATTTATTACATGCATTTGCTTTATTAACAAATTAACTTCTTAGAGAAAAATATTAGCATTCTGAAGTTGAACATTACATAAATGACCTACACGAAAAATGTTTCAAATCTAAAAAGTTATAAAACATGATCTAATCATTTAGAAAACTGACTTAAAGATTTTTAAACACACATTTAAAATGTCATCAAATCTATTTCTTTCTTTACTAATTCTTTTATTTTCAAATCTTTATTGAATGATTACTATGTGACAGACACTTTCATTAACCTGGTCACTAATCATAATGATATGTGCTGTGAAATAGTTTATTAGAAAATTAAAAAAGAGAAAGACATAAACAAGTAACTGGAGAATATAAGTTATATTATTAATATGCCTTGTGAATATAATCAGGATATTGTAATTAAATATCTTTGTTGCTGAAGTTTTGCTTTGTTTTGTATTGTTTAATTTTTAACCATAGAAAATACAACAATCTCATATAATAAAATCAAATATGTGGAAATGTGAATCAACATTAAAAGTGAGTGTCACCTTTCTTATGTATCTCAGTGATTGACAAAGACAGGCACTTATTTTATTTAAGAAGTACCTTTAAAGGTCAAGTGTTTTGATCCCATACTGTCCAGCTTCCAAAAACAAAATAAAATAAGTATTCTTTAAAACTTCTTTTTATGTAGATTTTGTATGTTTTTCTTCTTGTTTGGGTGATAGTTGACTAAATGACATGTGAAAATATGTAACTTATCCTACATCTCATAAATTGTAATGTCCCTTTGATAACTACTCAATTTATTCCCAATCAAGAGACTACAATTGCCACCGCACTGAAGTTTATTGCTCAGGCAGCTTCTGTGAAATTGCTTTATAAGATAATCAGAAGGAAAAATATATAAACACATGAATACGTAGAAAGAGAGTTGCAAAAATGTGTAAAAATTTTCAGAGACATTATGAAGTGAAGACAATAAAACAAATCTCTTTGATTAATCACAGAGCAGGTCACTGAGGGCATTGAAGAGAAGCCTATCAGTGATGAAGACACAATACTGAGTGTAGGGATCTCAACCTTTATGGAATCTCTGCCCAAAGATATGTTTCCCAGTTTTCCTGTTTGGAAAATATGTAATGTAATTATAAGCACAATATTTTAGCACTTAAAACCTTTATTTTTATATAATGCAAATCAATGCATTGTAAAAGAAATACAAGAACATCAGTTATTGTCAAGGGAATTTTCTCAGCTGGTCTTGGCCTGGCCTGGCAATTTTCACTTTGCTATTACTATTGTAACCTAGGCTGTTTCTCTATATTTTCTGAATGTCCAGAGTAACACTGATGGTGAGACGGTAATGTCTGTACCTATGAACAATATACCCCCACTAAGAACATGATCCCTTAGGATGTTTCTGTAAGTCTGACAAAGTCATAGAAGTCACAGGCACTTCAATTATTGATTGCAATGAAGAAGGTGAAGGCAGACACCACACCACGTATTTTATGTTAAATACTGGGATTTGGGGAAAGTCTGTAAGTCACAAGTCTTCAAAAGAAGAGATATATTCCCCTAACTTCCTCATTATTCCATGGAGACTTAGAAACTGATGGATATGTAGCAGGTCTACATCCCCAAAGACAATCCTAGCCTAATTGTTTACTCTTTTTATGAGGTCAGTGTGTGTGTGTGTGTGGTCTCACTGGATGATAAATATTATGACCTCAGGTGCCAAAGTATGCATGTGGGTCAGCTGTTAGGGGAGTGCTGATAAACGTCAGTTGCCCGGAATGTGAATCCTCAAAAACCAGGAAAAGATTCAAATCTCTGTAGAACAATGGTGTGGGTGGGAAAAAAAAGCCACTGGTTTCGTAGACAAGCCTGAAGTGATTACTGGGGTAAATGTCAGTAAATTCTTTATGCCTATAGTAACTGCAGATATTTGTAAGGTTTGAATGATCTTGAGAATATAAAATAATATAGGCTTCTATTCAAAGTCTCTACAGTTTAAATGAAAATTATTTCATGTTGTAAGTTTCCCATTGTTCACAATCATAAATGGTTAAAAATGTAAGCATTTATAATTTGTTAGAAAATTAAAGTTCCTAAGGTTCAAAGAGGATATGCTAACATATATTAAAAATAAGTTAAATGTACAATTCATTCAAGGGTTCCTTAGAAAACAGAAGATAATTAGTTATGTATATAACTATAATCCAGATTATTGTGAATAATTCTGCAGTGAACATGGGAGTGCAGGCATCTGTTTGAGACATTTATTGTATTTTGGGATGGTATATCCCCAGAAGAGGGATTGCTGGATCATATGGTAACTCCATTTTAAATTTTTTTGAGGAACCTGCGTACTGTTTTTTATAATGACTGTACCAATTTACATTTCCAACAACAGTGCGCAAAACTTTCTTTTTTCCATACCCTCGACACTTTTTGTCTCTTATCTTTTGATAATAGTGATTCTAACACAAGAGGTAATATCTCACTGTGATTTTCATTTACATTTCCTTGATGATTACTGATGCTGAGCATTTTTCACAAACCAGTCAGGTATTAATATCTTCCTTGGATAAATGTCTGTTCAGGTACCTTGCATATTTTTAAGTTTTTTCAATTTATTTAATTATTTATTGCTATTTAGTTGTATGACCTCCCTGCATATTTTGGATATTAACTCTTAGATATATGATTTGCAACTGTTTTTTTTTTCCATTCTGTAGGCTGCCTTTTCATTTTGCTGAATGCTTTCTTTGCTGTGCAAAAGCTTTTAATTTGATGTAGTCCTACTTGTTCATTTTTGCTTTTCTTGCCTGAGTTTTGGTGTCCTATCCAAAAGAAATCATTGCCAAATACAATTTCAAGGCAAT
>NW_007747047.1:0-1631 GCF_000696425.1 Galeopterus variegatus | reverse complement strand
TTATTTAAGAAGTACCTTTAAAGGTCAAGGGTTTTGATCCCATACTGGCCAGCTGCCAAAAACAAAATAAAATAAGTATTCTTTAAAACTTCTTTTTATGTAGATTTTGTATGTTTTTCTTCTTGTTTGGGTGATAGTTGACTAAATGACATGTGAAAATATGTAACTTATCCTACATCTCATAAATTGTAATGTCCCTTTGATAACTACTCAATTTATTCCCAATCAAGAGACTACAATTGCCACCGCACTGAAGTTTATTGCTCAGGCAGCTTCTGTGAAATTGCTTTATAAGATAATCAGAAGGAAAAATATATGAACACATGAATACGTAGAAAGAGAGTTGCAAAAATGTGTAAAAATTTTCAGAGACATTATGAAGTGAAGACAATAAAACAAATCTCTTTGATTAATCACAGAGCAGGTCACTGAGGGCATTGAAGAGAAGGCTATCAGTGATGAAGACACAATACTGAGTGTAGGGATCTCAACCTTTATGGAATCTCTGCCCAAAGATATGTTTCCCAGTTTTCCTGTTTGGAAAATATGTAATGTAATTATAAGCACAATATTTTAGCACTTAAAACCTTTATTTTTATATAATGCAAATCAATGCATTGTAAAAGAAATACAAGAACATCAGTTATTGTCAAGGGAATTTTCTCAGCTGGTCTTGGCCCAGCCTGGCAATTTTCAATTTGCTATTATTACTGTAACCTAGGCTGTTTCTCTATATTTTCTGAATGGCCAGAGTAACACCGATGGTGAGACGGCAATGTCTGTACCTGAGAGCAATATACCCCCACTAAGAACACGATCCCTTAAGATGCTTCTGTAAGTCTGACAAAGTCATAGAAGTCACAGCCACTTCAATTATTTATTACAATGAAGAAGGTGAATGCAGACACCACACCACATATTTTATGTTAAATACTGGGATTTGGGGAAAGTCTGTAAGTCACAAGTCTTCAAAAGAAGAGATATATTCCCCTCACTTCCTCATTATTCCATGGAGACATGGAGAAACTGATGGATATGTAGCAGGTCTGCATTCCCAAAGACAATCCTAGCCTAATTGCTTACTCCTTTTATGAGGTCAGTGTGTGTGTGTGTGTGTGGTCTCACTGGATGATAAATATTATGAACTCACGTGCCAAAGTNTTGTGAGCGATATAAGAAAAGTTTCCATTTTTATTCTTTTATACACAGATACACATTTCTCGCACACCATTTATTAAATAAACTGTCCTTTTTTTGTTGTGTATTCTCAGTATCCTTGTCAGATATTAATTGACTCTGTATTTGTCGGTTTAGTTCTAAACTCTTGATTCCATTCCATTGGTATAATTGTCTGATTCATTTGATATACAGTTTTGATTACTATAACTTTGTAAATACTGTGAAATCAGGATACGTGATTACTCCAACTTTGTTTTCTTTTCTTAAGATTTCTTTATTTGGGTTTTTTTGTGATTCCATACAATTTTAGGTTTTTGTTTTGTTTCTTTTTTTTCTATTTTTGTAATGAATACTGTTATAATTTTTATAGACATTGTGATGAATTTAGGGATCCCTTTGGTGGGTAGTGTGGACATTTTATAGCCATGCTACTGGCTGGACTCCAAGTTCAG
>NW_007747046.1:12272-12748 GCF_000696425.1 Galeopterus variegatus | reverse complement strand
AATGTCTAGAGAATACTTTTAATATATTGCCAAATAGTTTCATATGAAAGTCTCATGACCAAAACTGTTTGGTCAACAGAAAGAATATATATTCACATATTTACTCATTTAGGGCAAATCCTTTACCAAATAGGGCAAAGGATAAATTACAATACCCAGTTGTCACAGCTTATGCCTTCCATTCTGCTGTGTTGATGAACTCATGATAAGTAAAGAGTGGAACTAGCAGATCTGAGCAGCACTTGGGTGTCATCATTCTAGGGTTGTATCCCGTATAAACCCAGGAACATCTCATCAACATCTTAGCAAATAAACCTATGTTCTAAGTGCCACATCACTTGTGTTAACCAAAATTAAGACTGTTGAGGCAAAGGATTTTTAGAGAAGTTTACTGGTGAGGATTGACCCTGGAAGAACTAGCCAACAGAGCTGGGAAGTGCTCCAAAGTCTACTACAAGCAAAGGCATTTTATAGGG
>NW_007747046.1:6300-6736 GCF_000696425.1 Galeopterus variegatus | reverse complement strand
ACATCAGAGGACTAAAGAACAAGACGACCACAGTGATGTGAGCTGAAAGTGTGGACAGAGCTTTGGGTGAACCAGCTGAAGAGTGTTTCTGAACAGTGAGAATGATGACGATGTAAGAAATGATCAGTATGAGGAAGGAGCCCACAGAGATGAATCCACTGTTGGCTGTGACCATGAACTCCAGTCGGTCGGTGTCTGTGCAGGCAAGTTTGATGAACTGAGGAAGGTCACAGTAAAAGCTGTCCAACACATTCGGACCACAGAAGGGTAAGTTTACTACAAAAGCCAATTGAACCACAGAGTGGATAAGGCCTGTCATCCAGGCAGCCACTAAAAAGAAGGTGCACATCCTTGGGCTCATGACAGTCAGGTAGTGAAGAGGCTTACATATGGCAACATATCGGTCAAAGGCCATGGCTATGAGCAGCACCATCTC
>NW_007747046.1:0-1680 GCF_000696425.1 Galeopterus variegatus | reverse complement strand
GGAAAGTATGTGTATAATGACAAAGATTAGAAGTATAAAGCTTACTTTAAGTTAAGTAAGGGGTAGTTTATAAGGCATGATTTGATTACTTTTGGGACCCATTCATCAGACATTCTGTAGTAATAAACAAATTGTACTGTTATATGTCTAAGTGTATATAAGCACTAAAGCTCACAGAAAAGTTTTTGAAAGACCTTTGTCAGTTGTGCACACAAAGCTGTGAATTTATTTGTCTTTTGGCTCTCCGTCAATTTGGTAAAAAAAGAGATTTTGAAAGACCTTTGTCAGTGGTGCACACAAAGCTGTGAATTTATTTGTCTTTTGGTAAAAACTGTGAATTTTAGAGAAAGTGAGCATAACAAGATATAAATATGGAAGCTAAATGTACTTAAAAGATAAGAATATATTCATTCAAATATCAGAGAATATATAAACTCACAAAGTTTGGGTCATAACAGTTTTAAAGTCACTTGAGATATAGGATCCAAATGTCAATCCAAAAGTAAGTTATACAGAGGTTTCTAAATAGATACCCCAAAAATATGATGTTTGTTAACTTAAAAATCATAAATATCTACTGGAGAAAATTCCTGAATGATGGCATTCTGAAATTGTCTTCTCTTACAGAGTGGCTATGCATTTTTTAAAATAGATTTGCTTATACTGGACATTTCGTACAGATGAAATCCTATAAACTGTGGTCCTTTGCAACTGGCTTCTTTCACTCAGCATGTTTTCAGGTTTCTTCCATTTTGTAGCAGATATTAGTACTTTATTTTCTTTTTATTCACAAATAATATGCCATTATATGAACATATCACATTTTACTTATCCATTAATCAGCTGATGAATATTTGAGTTGCTTTCACTTTTTGGATTTTATGAATAATGCTGCTTTGAACATTTGTAGGCAAGTTTTTGGTTGTATTGAATGCTTCATTTCTATTGGATCTGTCTATAGTTAGAAGTAGAATTGCTAGATCATATAGTAACTCTAATGTTTTGAGAAACTGCCAAACTGTCTACCAAAGCATTTATCAAAGCATTTACATTTCCACCAGAAGTGTAGGAAGTTCCAATATCTCTACATTCTTGCAGATATTTGTTATTATTTTTCTTTTTTATTATAGTTTGGCTGTACTTTGACATAATTCTTCTAAAAACATTAATTGCAGTCATTATCTTTTGACTATAAGTATTTATGATACAAAAGACAAGGCCTAGCTCTTTACCTTAGAATACAATAATCCTCCAAAACAGATTCCCAGACATTTACTGCTTTATAGAAGAAGGAAATATTGTTAACTGGGGTTCCAAATAATAGATTTGACAAGTTTTTTTTTTAAAGAAAGAAAAAGAGAAACAGACAGCTCCTAGGTTTAAACAAGATGTAAATCTAAAAACCATCCTTCATATATATTTCCTACTCTGTCTCAAAATACTGCAAATTTAACATCTCCCAAAGCTCAGACTTTCTGCATTTTTAATTGTCACAAAACTTTCTTTGTACCCAAGTAAAATCCTGCCTTCTCTAGTTTAAGACCACCTTTACTTTTACTTTTTATAATTTTGGGCAACGTAAATAATTTGGTGTCTTTTCAGATAAACTTTTATATACGTAAGTGCAACAAACTATGTTACCCCTTAGCTTTCTGTTTACAGGACTCAACAAACTCAATA
>NW_007747045.1:12545-12750 GCF_000696425.1 Galeopterus variegatus | reverse complement strand
GGAC
Source organism: Galeopterus variegatus (assembly GCF_000696425.1). Classification (NCBI taxonomy): domain Eukaryota; kingdom Metazoa; phylum Chordata; class Mammalia; order Dermoptera; family Cynocephalidae; genus Galeopterus; species Galeopterus variegatus. The sequence continues at coordinate 12,746 of NW_007747045.1, read as the reverse complement.
CAGCAAGCAGACTCAGCTTCATCAACCTTACAAAGAGGGGAGCAGGTCACATCCCAACGCTGGCTTTCCATAGCCAATCAAAGATCAATAGGAGGGATGACATTTTATTGTTCCTGATATAGTGCCATTTTTAGTGGGCACAAATGCTGCTGCTTATGGAGACCAGATGAATGGTCATGGATGGCTACTGCTCACATGACC
>NW_007747045.1:6256-6772 GCF_000696425.1 Galeopterus variegatus | reverse complement strand
AGCACGGCGCTCACATGCGGCAGCGGCGCGGACAGGTCCCCGCTGACGCTCCGCAGCTGCCACCCTCGCTCACGGGGCCCCGCACGTGGAAGCCGTAGCCGGACTCGGACTTGACGGTGCGCACGACCCGCGGGCCGCCGCCGCCGCCTCCGTCCCTGTGAGGGGCCGAGGGGTGAATCCCTTCCCCGTCCTCGTCCGCCATCTTGAGAGCGAGCGAGCCGTCCCCGCCCCCTACGCCGCCACTCGCTCCCCGCGCGCGCTCGTCCTTCTCAGCAGCCGTGCGACCCCGACGCGCGCGCCCGCTCCGCCGGCAGCGGGACCAAGTCCAGACGCGGTGTCTTTAAGTGGGGGCTGAGAGAAGATGCATCTGTCTTCATCTGAGCCACCCAGACTGCTGGTGATTTAAGGGCAACTTCTGAGGCCCCCATGGCAGTGTGAAGTGACGATATGTTTCCTCAGCGTTCACTCAGGTCTTCCAGAGGAAGCCTTTGGTTCAATCCCGTGTGCACATGCACA
>NW_007747045.1:0-500 GCF_000696425.1 Galeopterus variegatus | reverse complement strand
TGAGGGGCCGAGGGGTGAATCCCTTCCCCGTCCTCGTCCGCCATCTGGAGAGCGAGCGAGCGGTCCCCGCCCCCTACGCCGCCACTCGCTCCCCGCGCGCGCTCGTCCTTCTCAGCAGCTGTGCGACCCCGACGCGCGCGCCCGCTCCGCCGGCAGCGGGACCATGTCCAGACGGTGTCTTTAGGTGGGGGCTGAGAGAAGATGCATCTGTCTTCATCTGAGCCACCCAGACTGCTGGTGATTTAAGGGCAACTTCTGAGACCCCCCATGGCGGTGTGAAGTGAGGATATGTTTCCTCAGCATTCACTCAGGTCTTCCAGAGGAAGCCTTTGGTTCAATCCCGTGTGCACATGCACACACACCACACATGGACCCGTGATTTTCAGAGGTACTTTAGCCTAAATCTACACTAAGTGAGAAAAATATTTTCCTAACTGCGGCTCAGGACATCTGTTTAGTCTCCCCTCCCTCAGCTGAGATGGAGCTCCACGTTGTTGCTC
>NW_007747044.1:12059-12750 GCF_000696425.1 Galeopterus variegatus | reverse complement strand
TCTATGTCCTTTATATGCAATTAGCATATACTCATAATTACAGAAGTGGAATGCATTATTTCCATGTTATATCCAAAAAACAGGCTCAGAATGATTTAAGATATTTTCCCCCAACCACAAAACACTTAATTCCCATCAGTGTGACCTTAATGTTAATACTCCCATGTACATTTCCACATTGCCTTGAGGTCTGAAGATCATAAAAGCATAGACTCTGGGAATTGAAGAGACTTATAGATCATCTAATCCTGTATCTTCACTTTACAGTTTTGTAAATTGATTGTAGATGTCCCAACTGATTAGAGCCATTCTTACCCCAAGCAAGAATTGCTTGGTAGTACGTTACATATTCAAGAACATCCAAGAGGTAATGTTAGTAACTTGGCTTACCAAAAGGTTTGAAACACATTTCTAAATGGTCATCTAAATTAAGGCAGTTGGTTTTCTGGGATGGGCTCCTTGGGGAGGGGCAACACATGAGCTGACTTACTACCAGCTCTTACATGACCAGTGTACTACTATGGACTTGAAGTGGTAGCTGTGAATATTTAGGGAATGGGCTTCACAATGAATAAACAGGAAAAGACTTGCGCATGCAAAGATGTCTTTTTATGGGCATTTGTCTTAGTCCATTGGGCTGCTTAAAAACCTCAGACTGGATTATTTATAAGCAATAGAAATTTATTGCTCA
>NW_007747044.1:5555-6987 GCF_000696425.1 Galeopterus variegatus | reverse complement strand
CTAAGTGCCACACACTAGGCTTAGGTGCTAAAGTGAAAATAAAGTGGAATTAAAAAAAAAAACCTTAATATATATGACTTAACTGATAATGAAAACTCACTGGGAAAAATGTAAAAAAAAACTCAAAACCCAAAATTTACGAGGTTTACATTTCAGCAAGGGAATAAGATAAGTCACAGATGATTATGACATGTAGAAAAATGCCTGGTGCTCAGTAAATGCAGCCATTACTGTACTGATAATGCAGAGCTCAGAAAGGTAGGATGAAAACCAGGAAAACTGGCCTGTCCCAGGGACCAAGGGAAGAGAACATTAGTAAGAGGGCAACAGTGTCAAATGCTTCTGGGAGGTGGGAGAGTTGGAGGGTCAACAACAGGCCACTGGATTTGGTGACCATGCCAGTAACTTTTGTAGGACAGTGCGTGTAGAGATGTTGAAAATGTGTCTGGAAGTAGTTCTTTGACCAGGCTATAGATCAGAATCAGGTGGGAAGCTTCAAACAAACAGATGCCAAACCTCATACTTAGAGCTTTTTATTTAGTGGGTCTTGTGTAGGGCACAGGCATCAGTGTTTTTTGTTTTTCTAAAATGCTTTCCAGGTGATTCTTTTCTAATGTGCAGCAGGACAGAGAACCACTGGTGCGTAGGGAAGAAAGGGAAGCAATGTATTCTTACTGTTTTGAAAAGCTTGACAATGACAGGAATGAAAAAGATAGGCTGGAAACTGATGATTGGAGGCCTGACTTGGCAGGAGAAATGTTAACAGATTTCACAATGCCCTTAAAGCTAACGGGGGAGTCTGATATTTTGAGTTCTCCAATCCTAGTCTCACATATAAAATTCTTCCATCTTACCTAGCACCTTTTAGTTAATCCTAGAGAATGATCTTTTAGGACCAGACTCTCAGACCTTCTCTTTCCTGAAACCTGTTCTAGCTTTCTATAGAATCACCAACAAACTGCAAATTTTAGGTCCGCATCTGTAGAGACTCCCCTCTTTCTTTTTTTAAAATCCTGATTACCTCACTCTCTATTACTAAAATATAGCCCCATCTTAAATAGAGCTAAAGTAGTATTATTAAGTGATATAAAATCCTTTCAAACCTCTTTTTCTCTAACATTATCAACATTTTCAGTCACTTAAGACTGAATCTTTTTTTTTTTTTGAGTTTTTTTTTTAGTGGTTAGGTGCTTGGGCTCAAGAGCCACCCTGCCTGGATTCAAACCCTAGCTCTGCTTAGTTCTGTGCTGTGTGGCTTTGGTAAGTTAATTAATCTGCCTCAAATTATCTTTATTTATTTATTTATTTTAAAAGATGACCAGTAAGGGGATCTTAACCCTTGGCTTGGTGTTGTCAGCACCACGCTCAGCCAGTGAGTGAACCGGCCATCCCTTTATGGGATCTGAACCCGAGGCCTTGGTGTTATCAGCAT
>NW_007747044.1:0-607 GCF_000696425.1 Galeopterus variegatus | reverse complement strand
GACTACAAAATTGGGTGATGCAGATATAAAACATTTCCATCTTTACAGAAAGTTCCATTGGATTGCACTGTTCTGAGGTGATATGGCTGTCAATTCAGAATTTTATACTAAGACAAATTATTATTAATCAAATGTGAGGTTTTGAACATAAAGACATTTTTAGACATGTAAGAACCCAGGAAGTTTATCTCTTATATGTTGTATTAGGAAGTTACTTGAGTATATACTCCAGCACAAATAAGAAATAGGAAGTTCTGGGATCCAAGAAGAATGGTTTCAACTCAGAAGAGGAATGAAGAAAAGGTCCAAAAAGACAGCTGTGCAGACTGTACAGTGTAACTAGGTGAGGTCTGTTTATGTGAGCCTTATCTCTCAATGTAGGAAGTTAACAGATAAAGTTTAAAATGAATTAAGTAGGGCCGAGCCTGTGGCGCACTCGGGAGAGTGTGGCGCTGGGAGCGCGGGAGCGCTCCTGCTGCGGGTTCGGATCCTATATAGAGATGACCGGTGCGCTCGCAGCGCTCAGCGCGGTGCGGCCGGTCTCAAAAAAAAAAAAAAAAGGACATGGGCCGGGAGTGCGGGGCTGTTAACACCAAGGCCCCGGGTT
>NW_007747043.1:12190-12751 GCF_000696425.1 Galeopterus variegatus | reverse complement strand
CGCCTGCATGGCCAGGGCCCTCACAGCTGCTGCCAGCCCCGACTGCTGCCCTCCCCTCCGCACAGCCCACACTGGCTCCCTGGATGTGCACAGCAGCTCCTTGTGCCCAGCGGCCCCTGCTAATGTTATTTTTATTTATATACCCGAACACTCCAGAACAGCTGCTTTATTGAGATTCATCCGTCACAGGGCTTAATTAAAACAATGCTGCGCATCTAACGCAGCACGGATCACCAAAGCAAATGTTTGTTTGGCTGCCGCCAATTAAGGCACGTGTGGGGAAGCAGCTCCTGGCAGGGAAGCCGCACGTGGGGACGACCCCCTCGCGTACCCTCCTCTGGGATGCATGGATGGGAGCTGCTGAGAGGGCAGAAGGAGGGATGGGGCCATGGGGGTGGGGGCCGCACCATCCCGGTGCTGCTCCACCCTCTGCTTACTCTCAGGGTCTCAACTGGAAATCCGAGTCCCAACTCCCCAGGGGTGGGGTGGAGTGCGGTGCACAGGCAGGGACACAATTGCCTCCTTGGAGGTTCCCAGAGAGATATCCCCAAGACAGGATGC
>NW_007747043.1:6561-7495 GCF_000696425.1 Galeopterus variegatus | reverse complement strand
TTTTTTTTTTTTTTTTTTAAATCAAGAAGGAATATCTTTCCTGGAAGCGCCTCAGTGTCTTTCCCAGGCTAGATCCAAGCAAGGCCATGTGCCTGCTCTGGGCCAATTGGTAGCAAAGGGAACAGGCTGTTCTGATTGGCTCAGACCAATCACAAGTCATCACCTGGACTGGGCACAGGCTCTCCAGGCACAGTGGGTTCTGTTGGCAAAGACAGGAGGGGAATGGGTACTGGGTGGTGAGCTGGTCTCATAGAGGGGAAGGTAGTCCTGGATCACACTGAAAGCGAGAGGCAGGGCGGGCTGCCCGGACCCCCCACTGGAGGACCTCCTGGCTGCTGGTCCTCCCTGAGGATCTCCTTCCATGGCTCCTGCCTCCTCCCGTCAACTCACATGTCTGCTTTGCAGACTGCTTTGATTCTGGGGTGGGGAGGGCGGTGCTGGCCTCCAGTTCTACAGCAGCCTTTCCTCTTCCCCTCCAGGGCTTCCCGGGGCACTTCCAGACTCTCTGTCCCTTGTGCACACACACAGGCTCCCCGCCAGCCCAGGGGCACTGCTGTTGGTAGCCCCTGTTCCTCCAGACTGTGCTGGGCCAGAGCAGGTGCTGGGTCCTCACGCAAGGACTTAGGGCCCCCTCTGAGGATCATCCCTGGTGGTAGACCTGTGTGCTGTCTCGGGGGTGAGCTGACAGCCGTCCTACAGGGGCCCAGGGCACCCAGGGCCAGCACCTGTGCATCCTCCTGCCGGGGGTCTTCGCCCAGCCTCTGGTTGCGTCCTGATGCCTGGCCTTGCCAGTCCTCGTGGTCTCTGTCCTGCTCTGCAGGCTTGACCCCGCAGGAACCCTTCCTCCAGAGCCACCCAGGTGGCCTTTCCCACCGCCTGCATGGCCAGGGCCCTCACAGCTGCTGCCAGCCCCGACTGCTGCCCTCCCCTCCGC
>NW_007747043.1:0-2202 GCF_000696425.1 Galeopterus variegatus | reverse complement strand
GGGGGTGTGGGGCGGGAGGGCCGGGCCACAGCAGGCGGGGCTCCCCGGACGGGAGCTGGCAAGGCCTGTGTGAACACCTAAGACATTGCTTTATTTATGTTAATTGTCTTCCTTTGATTTGCCGGATCAATAAATTATCCCCATGTAATTGGATTATTTGCATGGCTGGAAAGATGTCACTGAGATTTACTGCTCGGCATCCTGGTGGCCGGGTAGGGACCCCAGACTCTTTGACCTGCCAGTCTTGTGCGGGGCCTGACCAGGTCTCCTGTCTGACCCTTGTCTGGGCCGCCGCTGGGCCTGGATGTCGCCGGGAGCTCCTGGGCCGTTCCTTCTCACTGCGGCAGCCGTCTCGCCCTCCAAGGGCCGGCGGGGAGCTGCCCCCGTGCTGTCCTCTCACCTCTCTCGTGCCTGCCATGCTCTTCTCCAGCCACTCACCTCCTTGGACATGAAGTCCAGGCCTTCCTCTCAGGCTGGCTCCTCCTGGTCACCTGGTACTGGCTGTAGGGCCATCTCAGCGAGGCTGTCCCTGGACACCCAGACTCTCATGATTTCATTCTCACCCTGTCTCTCGCCCCAGCTGAGACTGTCATGGGGGCTTCTTTGACTGCTGCCGAGAGACTGTGAACAAAACTTCCCCCTCCTGAAGCCGTCGCCCCCGGCTCTGTCCGTTGTGTGAGCCCTGCCCACAGAAGTTAGAGCAATGGGTGGAAACAGCTCGCTGTCTGCAGAGAAGGGACTTCATGGTTAAGTACCGGTGTGGCAGCAGCCAGCCCAGCTGCCTGTATCATGACACCACCAAAGGTGGTCTTTGCTGTCACAAGACGTTTGGAGCCAGCGATGCTAGCTTGTTCCCTGGTAGTAAAAGCTTGGCTTTTCCACTGCTCTGTGTGAACTGTCTCCATAAACTTGGGCTCCACCAGGATGTGGCGTGGAGGAAGATTGTGTGTGTGCCTCTGGGTCATCGCCCACCGATCCACCGTCCTGTAAGTGTTACCCTTTTGAGTAAAATTCTTTGCTTTCATGGAAGTGCCTGCGTCCTAAGACACCTTCTCAGTCTGGAGAGCACGTTGCCTTGGCTCTACCTCCAGAGAGTTGCTTAGGGACAGGGTCCCCTTTGGGGTGGATGTAAGCTCCAGGGGCAGGGAGCTCCCCCTGTGCTGTGGATTGAATGGCCCTTCAAAACTCACGGAAGTTTGACCCCCATTGTAACAGTGCTAGAGGGTGGGGACTGTGATTATGGTAGTTGAAAGCCAGGGCCTTTCGGAGGTGATTAGATTTTGAGGACTGTGACCTCGTGATGGATTAACCCACTCATTCATGGAGTCATGGACGTGGTTCTGAGGGCTTTGTAAGGTGGCACAGTGAGCAGGTCAGCTCTCTTCTCAGCCTGTTCTCTCGCCATGTGACACCCTACATCACTGTAGAGAGTCGCCAGCTAGAACAAGGCCCTCACCAGATGTGGTCCCTCGACTTTGGACTTCTCAGCCTCCAAGCTGTAAGGAATAAGGTTCATCTCTTTATAAATTACCCAGTTTCAGGTGTTCCGTTAAAAGCAACAGAAGCAGGCGACACACCCCGTCCTGCTGCACCTCGAAGGAGGACAGGCCCGTGGGTTCCTGCTGCTCTTCAGCTGCTGTGTTTCAGGGCTTCTCTCCTCAGCAGCTTCTCTTGGCTTCAGCAGAGAGTTCAGCCAACGCTTCACCCGCTATGGTGGAAGTGAGACTTCCCTTGCCCGATGAAGGCAGAAACACACCCGTCCTCTTCACCACGCTTGCCCACCTCCCTCGCCACCCCAAAGTCACTTCTCTCTGTGTGTGTGGCCCTGTGTCCCCTATGACCTCTGTACTCTATGACCTTTGTCCCCTATGACTTCTGTCTCCTGTGACCTCTGTCCCCTGTGGGCTCTCTCCCCTATGGCCCTGTTTGCCTTCCCCAGTGGAGGTCCCCACATCCAGACACCTCTCCCTCACTCCTCCCATGACCCAAGTCCAGGTGACCTGGGGGTGGTGCCCGTCCCACGGGGGCAGCCCGTGTTCTTGTGCAGACGGAGGACATGGGCACAGCACTTGCTCCTCTGACCCTGAGCTTTCTCATCTTTCAAGTCGCCATCAGGGCTGGCCCTCCTCATGGGGCTGCTGTGCGGATGCCCTGCAGGTGGGTGTGACACTGAACCCAAAGCAGTGGGCTCAGGACACACTG
>NW_007747042.1:12445-12754 GCF_000696425.1 Galeopterus variegatus | reverse complement strand
CACTTAGCGTTAATGTCAGACTTGTTAGGAAGTTTAGTAAGGCAACATTTGTCAGGACATAGAACTTATGAGTATTCATTACATTATTCAGCAGCAATTGCTTAGTGCTAACAGGTTAGGATTGGGAAATGTCAGGGATGCAGTAATTAGCACAGAGCACGCAGTAGGCTGCTGTGTCCTGAACTGTGGATAGTACATGATACGCATGACCCTCTTGAAACACAGCACCAGATTCTGCTGTATTTCACGGAGTTTGGGTAGATTAAGGTAGTTTAGAATTGGAAAGAGTTTTTTGAATTGTTGAAATAA
>NW_007747042.1:0-11339 GCF_000696425.1 Galeopterus variegatus | reverse complement strand
TAAGCATTTTAGCTTCCCCATGCCTGGCCTTGACACCGGGACTGATCATTAGCATGTCTGGACTGAGCTGGCCCTGAGATATAGGAATATTTTTTGAATGAGAAATAGAGGCCCTCGGAGGGAGACAAGACATCTCATGAGCAAGACAAGTAGGGGCCTAAGTGATTGATTGAAGCAATAAAAGATTAATCTATATCTTTGTTTTTAATAGACCTTAAGTGCATGGAATTGAATGAAGTATAACTCTTGATTTGTGACGCACTCTCACCATGGCCTTCTTTTAGTGTGTGGGTGAATGCAGTTGTTCAATTATTTGGAGATAGGGAAGCATTCATAGTCCAAGTTCCATTCTGAAGAATACAAGCATCACAGTGAACCGTGCTCGCATGAGTTCTAAGAGGAGGGGAGTGCAGAAGGGACAAGCGGCATTTACTGAGCATCGCCTCCTGGCCAGGTACTATGCTGGGTCCTTTGCAAACGTTATCTCCTTAATTCTCCCAAAGTTGTCCCTGGGCAAGCCAAGAGCCTCTCATCCTCCCTGCCCGTGCCTCTTCCCACCTCTGTCACCTGGCTGTCAGAACTAGAACGTTGCCGTGAGTGACAATGACATCACAGTGCAAAATTATCAGGTTGTTGGGTGTTTGATGTTGGATGACTTTCAATTTTCACAGCTGAACTTTCAAATCTCATTAAAACAGCTTTTTGTGCTGTTTGCTGAGTTTACATCAGCAGTGATTCAGCAAATAAGCAGACACAGCAGGTTGCCTCTCTTGTAGGTATAACAAGGGACCTACGAAATATATGATTGAGGAAAAAATATGGGATTTCAGAGCTCGAGCATTGTGAGCCCCTTTGTAAAAATTGTCTTCTCTAAATCCTAACTGATCTTTTTATGGGAATGACTTTGAAAGAAAAAGAAGGCTCTTTTCTTCTCCCCCATCATTGGAAGTGTTTGCGCTGGCAGATGTGTTGGATGGGTGAATTGCTAAGAAGTTTGGAAATCTCCATTAGTGTCTGATGAAACCTGGTGTTCTGAATAACATTAACTTAAAAATTAAATTCCTGAGCATAAAAAAGATTGCTCTTAGATTTAGAGTGGCTCTAAATTGCCCAGCTGGCCCTTACCAAGGGTTTTTAAAGTTTTTCTTAGCATCTGGCTGGAAGAATCCTGAGGAAGTACTGAAATCGTTTGATACTTATTGCATGTCCACTAATGGGTAAGGTGCTTGTGCTGCAGCTGAGCCAGACAGGGCCCCTCCCTTGAGTTGCTCACAGTCTAATGATGACATAGGACAGGTCTCCAAAAACTGGACTGCACGGTAGAAAGAAATAGGGGCCATAAGAAGTACAGGGTGGGGACAAGTCCCGCAAGAGGAGCTCAAGGTCAGGGTGCTCTTCCAGATAAGACTTGCGGCTGCAAAGGAGGGTGTGCACAAGAGTCCCTGGGACAGGGAAGGAGAGAGGAGGTGACAGTGGCTGCATGGAGAAGACGTCCTTATGTTTGAGCCACTGTGAAAAGAGTAACTATGAGGAAGAGCTGTAAGGAGAGCTAGACCTTACAGCCACCAGTCCCCGCAGTGCTGTGTCCCTGTATAACGAGGCCAGCAGGGCTCCCACCACCACAGGGACCCACTCCTGCCCATCTCCCTCCTTTCCCTTCTCTGTTGTTCCTCCCTAGGGACCAGGTCTTTGCAGAGTAAGGACTACATAATTACTAAAATGATGGAATTAGTAATGACTGTACCTATTTGCTTCTTAGGGACCTGTCTCTAAGAGTGGCAATCTGTCACTCCTTAGCAGGCCAGTGGGAAGCTAATTGAGGACTTGGAATTGAAAGTTCTTAGAAGGACCTCTAAAGTCACCCTGCCCAGCCTCCTACCGTTCCTATCAAAGCTTCTGAATTCATCCCTGATGAGCATACAGGCCAGGACCATGGAGACCCCCAATCCCTCCTGCTTCTAGGTGACTCAGAGACCAACCCCATGCACATCATTATTTCGGGTCTCTAATGGTAGTGTTCAAGGGGACTAGGCAGAAGCTGGTCTGAACTAAGGGCACAAAGCCCCTCTTCAGCCCTGGGGCAGCAGGGGGGTCCCAGGGTCCTGAGACCTGGCCTGGGCATGGGGAGGAGAACAAGCTGCTACTCAGCCTGGCTGGCTGTCTCTGTTGGGGACAGAGGCACTCCAGGGCAGCTGCCTGCCAGGGTCTGGGTGGGAGGCTGCTGACAGGCCGGGCACTGGATAATGTGGGCTTTCATTCACTCCAGCTGCTCCTCACAGGACTCAGGGGTGCAAAGGGGAGGAAGGAAAAGGGGGGTGTGGAAAGCAGCAGGGCACAGCAGCCCCTGGTCGAAGGTGGTGCTGCTGCCCGGGGCTGGCCTGCCATGAGGGCAGTGTCGGTGAGGAGGTGAGACGGGCTGCAGGACAGTGTGAACTTTTGTTGCAGACTTGCCTAAGTCTGTAATAAGGCCAGTTAAACATTGCCAGTATTTCCAAATACTCTTCATGACTTTTCCCCCCAATGAGCTGCCTGCTAAGAAAGGGTGGACGGACCCAATACCCCCAAATCAGTTCGGAAGCAGTTCAGCATTTTCCCTGCTGCAGAGGAGCCAGGTCATCACACTTTCTGTGACCTACTGATAAGAGTCCTCATTGGGGACTCAGGAGACCATGGGTCTATTCCCAGCCTTACCACCTTGAACATGACCTCAGAGCAGTTATGTAACTGTTCTGGCCTTCTGTTTCCTCACCTTTCAAGTGGACCTGAGGACAGCTGTCCTACCTACCTCCCAGGGTGGCGGTAAGGATGAAATGAGAACACAGCCATAAACCGTGAGGCCACTAAGTCCTCAAGGCCAGGGGTCGGCAAACTTATATGCAAGGGTCAGCAAGTAAATATTTTAGGCTTTGTGTACCACCTCAGGTCTCTTTTGCATGTTCTTTTTTTTTTTTTCTGTAACAACACTTGGAAAATGTAAAAATCATTCTCAGCAGGTAAGCCACACAAAAACAGACGATAGGCTGGATGTGGTGCATGGGGTGGGCGTTGCCAACCTCTGCTCAAGGCAAGCCACAGGTGCAGTCCAGAGAGAGGGTCAGCAGTTGTGAGAAATGTAAATCTAAATACATATTAATGAATACATAATATGTGAACTATGTGTAAATATAAAGAAATATACATATTCATAGTATTTTCTGACTTGTGGCCCACACTGGTGAAGTGATTTGAGCCCCAGGCCGGATGATTGCATCTTGGTCAGGTGCAGCTGGACTCTTTGTCCAGCTCCTGAAGTCTTCATTGCTTAGGCTCAAGCATCTGCTCTGAACTGCTCAGTAGTCTTAAAACTAGAGGTCAACCTTTAGCCTCAACGTCGCTGGTTGTCACTCCTGAGAGATTCGTTGGGTCCTCATATAAATGAAACCCTGAGCAGACCATCCTGCCTACCCCGCCAGGCTGCCCGGCGCAGCTCCCACACTCCCTCCTCCTCAGGGAGAATGGGGTAGAGGGTTTTATTTGGGGGTCACTACTGCCCACGTAAGAAGCAATTAATGTTACCTGTGACAATTAGTGCACAAATAATACTTTGTTGACCATGTGTTTGTAAATTGTCGTTATTTCTCCCATGATATCCTAACAAGATAAGCGGGCTTTATCACTGCCATTTGCAAAAAGGGGCATTGTGATGAAGAATATTTAAACAAAGTACTCAAGACACTGAAGTCAACTGCCCTGGTTAGGTGGAGCAGTGGCTTCTGGTTTCTCCTGTCTCCGATGAGGTCCCCTTTTCCCTTCCCCCTTTTCATGTGGCTCTTTCTCCTTTTCATAGCCTCTCTCCTTATTTGAAGATATCGGAAGAGCCACAGGAGAAAACCCTGGATGAGAACAGCAGATAGCAAAGACCATTTATTTCATTCTCTGCTCTTCCAAAGTATTTCCAAAAAAACGGGGGCGGGGGGCGCCTAGAATAATGAAAGCAGCCAGGTTTCAGATCTGCTTGTGCAGGAGGCAGCGCTAACGTAATGCATCTTGTCTTTGTTGGCAAGCGTGAAAATACAATGAGATAAACACAACACTTCAGAATCGAGTCCATGGATAGGGACCACCTCAACTCTTCTCTCAGCGGAGGGAAAGGGGAGAGTAAGAAGGAATGAGCTTTTAGAGAAGATGGCTGGTGTGCAGGGCTGAGCTAGGCAGCAGCCTCGGGCTTCGAGTCCTGTCCATCTCCTACAACACCCTACTGTTTCCCAGGTTGTCAGAGCCCTGATGGCCACAGCCCTGCATATTGCGTCTCATGTCTGTCATTTCAATTTTTAGATCTCTCACAGCCTTTTCCCACTCCAGATGAGGACCCCTATCATTTCTGATTCAACACGACATTTCTCTCTGGATGAATATTTCCTGTTGTTTGCACGTAAGGCTGAAAGCTCAGGGCTGCTGTTTCAGCACTGCGTGGACAGCTCTGCTCTGCAGCGGAAAGCGCCAGCCTTTGCACACTCACCACGCTCACTGCACCTCACACACCGGCCAGGAGCTCATAAACGCCCGGCCCTGGTCACACGAGGGAAAGCGGAGATGGCTCGGCGTTAGTCCAGCATCCCCGCTGGGCAAAACAACCCAACGTGCCCACCGGAAAGATAGTGATCATCTGCGTTATTTTCATTTATAAAGGGAAATATTTCAGAATTAAAAACCTAGCCAAGAGCAGTGCCTGGCAACCGTTAGGCACACAATAAAGGTTGATTAAGTGAATAAAAACCCCTCTAAGGAGATTTTCGAGGTAAAGCTTCTTAGGAAAGGAATTGGACATGTTAATGAACCTAAAAGACGAATGGCTTATTTGGGAATGTGGCACGAACATCGATTTCTTAATAAAACTGGAACAGAGAGAGAAGATGGATGGCCGCGTCTCCCACCCTGCGACTACGGAGATACAGAGATGAGAAAGTCTTCCCTTCCAATTTTGGTCTCATTAAATGACATTTATCTGTCATTGTGTTATATTTCAAAACTTTGTTCTTTGACTAGAGTTGGGGTTGACTGATTCCTCATCATGTGTGAGAGATGTGTCCTGTTCTCATCACAAAGCCTGAGACACCTTTCCAATGACCACTAGTCCCAGTCATGGAGTGTGGGTCCTTGTCAGCTGTTGTCCTGACACTGGCCATTCCTGACCTTGCCCTTAGACTTTGGGGAGGGGCGTGTCCTGCCACCGTGAGGCCGTGGCCCTCGATGCAGGCCCTCCGAGCAACACAGACTATCAGCCTCACGGGAGCCCTGCACCGGGCAGGGTAAGGTATACAGACCCACCCTGAGGAACTGCTGATTTTATGCTTTCTACTTCATGCTCTGTTACTCCCACAGGGAAGAGGTACAATTACACTTGGGAGAGAATATAACTTGTCACAATATCTCATGACTCCCACTAATGTCAGGATAACTTCGAACTTATTGGTGGGGCAATAAGGTCATCCACGACTTGACCACAACCTTCCTTTCAATCCTCATTTTCTATCACTCTCCCACACACGCCCTTTCTCCTCTTTGTGACTTGGTGAATTCCCACTCATCCTTCGAGACTTAGCTCCAATAGTCCCTGGGAAGCCTTTCCTGACTCTCACAGGCAAAGTTGTTTCTTTTCTCTGATCTCCCATAAGGCCTTGTGCAAACTTTTATGATGCTACATATAACTCTCCAGGATTTATTTATGTGTTTTCTCCTCCACCAGTCTGTGAGCTCCTGATCTGTAGGGACTGAGACTACTTATTGTCACCTGCTGGGCCACAGTAGTCTCTAAGAAATGTTTTGAGGTTGGATACATGACCTAGAACTAGATCTTGGGGGGCTAGGACAGCCAAGAAAAGTGATTCAATGCTATCCTTAGTGATGTGTGGGGTATTCAAAATGATCTATTGGGGTACAGGGAAAATATAACTCTTGTTTATTTTTATGTTTGTCAAAAATTAACGATGAAAGTAAGCTTTTCCAATATTTTATATAAACTGATGTTAGCATATGTATTTAATTTATAAATAAATGTGTATAAGAATAATGCGTGCATTAAAAAGCTGTAGGCCACTGTTACTGTTAATGGGAAGACATTAAAAGATTCTGAACAGGAGAAAAACATGGAAACAAGTGTGTAGGAGAATCAGTCGTACAGACTGGAGCGAGGTAGGGCCACCAGTCGGTATGCAGAGCTCTAAAGTGGGCCTTACACGGAGATCAGAGCTGAGACGATTATAGGGCTGATGGAAGTGGAAGAGGGAGGAAGGTCTACTGAAGAACTATTATCATTATTTTCATTATTATCATTTCATCGGCAGAACTGGGTGACATACTGGCTAACTGTAATAAGAAGGGAGAGCCCCAGGGAGACTCTAACGTGCAGTCACAAAACAGGAGAGCAGGCTGCTGTCAAGGGCAAGGTAGGACACTTCACCCCAGACTTAGATTTTATAAATAAGACTTTTGAAAAAAGAAGTTTCTCCACTTGTTTGAATGGGCAACAAATAAAAGCCACCCAGCAGGCCTGTTCAGTCCCCTCTGGGGACTTGTCAGTAGACTATTTATAGTCTCAGGTTGTTGCAGCAATGTTGGGCAATAGCTGTGCATGGCAGGCGGCACGGCCAGCCTGAGCCCCTGCCGGGTGAGTGACCATCTTCTGGCTGCTTCCTGTTGGCTTAGGAAGCAAGAGAAGGTGGGTCTGTTTGTCAGTTGAGCAACCTGCTGTTGCCCTGCCTATTCCTAACCCTCTCTCTTTAAACATTAACCATTTCTTAAAACATTTTGTGCTTTGTGTCCAAGGCCAAGGGGGCCCCAAGAGAAAGAGGAAGAGAAAAGATGGGCAGGAGGGAGGGGAGGGTTCCCTCCATCAGCAATCTGTTCATTCCACAGACAATTGTCAGGTGTCCACGGTGACCCAGACACCACCCAAGACTCGGGGTTCAGAGCTGAGAGAACATGATTCCCACCCTTAGGCACTCACAGTCTAGTCGAAGCGACAGACGTGCGAAGAGAACACAGGGGAAGGGTAAGCCCAGTGCTGTCACCCTGCCTTCTGCTAGGCCTCTCTGTTTTCCAGAGAAGGTCTAATGGGGGAGACAGTTTCTCTGATCAGACATCAGAGACCTGAAAGTTTCTGGGGTCTCTGTTTCCAGGGCAGTGGCTCTCAGATTTTAGAGGAAGATGTGTTCAAAAGGCAGCTTCCAGCTCAGCAATCTGTGCCAGTGGCTTTGGGTGGGGCTCAGAGCTCAGCCTTGGTCCACCCGGCCCCCCTGAGGGATTTGGAGAGAGGCAGCCCACGGCCACAAGGGGACGCTGCTGTTCCAAAGGGGGCTGGAGAATCCAAGCGGGCAGTCACCTGTGCACAGAGCTGCCCGCCGCCCGGCTGCCATCGCTGGAAGAGGGTGGAAGAAAGAGGAAGAAGAAAGGAAAGAGAGCATTGGAGAGGATTAGGGGTGGGAAATGGAAAAAGAGAAAATCTGGGGTGAGCAAAAGAGAGAAGGGATGCCTCTCTAAGGAGGCAAGTGAATATTGCCCGAGGCCCCGGCACTCAGCTGGCTGGTGTCCACGGATTAGCTATGATTTGGGGTCTTTATGGGAGACTGGATGACTGACCTAGGCAACACATAGCAATGAAGGGAAAGCAAACATTGCTAGAGCCTTGGGCATCAGCATCACCTGCAGAACCCAGCCTCGTCCCTGTCATACCCTGTCTTCCTACAGTCCCCCCACTGCAGCCTGTCACTGATCCTCAAGCCGTGAGACTGGGTGAAGCTGCTGGCGAGGAAACAGGCCGTTTGAGAGCAGGAGCAGCAGCAGCAGCTTGACACCACCGTCAGTGGCTCCCTGATGCTTGGCAGCCCCGGCCAGCTGCACCTGCCCCCCCCGGACCTCCAGGCTAGTCTACTCCAGGTGGCGGCCGGCTGGCTACCCGAGAGGGCTGCGGCGGAGCCACCCCCACCACGACTGAGCTCCGATGGCCAGCAGCAGCTTCTGCTGTGTGGCCCCAGGTCCTACCCCTCATCCTGATTGTGTCGAGATTGGCTTCTCTCTTCAGCTGGACTTAGGCCCACTTCTGAGTCCCCCCAGTGTGTTTAGTCTGACCCTGGCACCGTTCGGTTCTTCTTCAGCATCAGGCAGGGTCTCCTGTGTACCCCGGCTCCATTCCTAAAGTGCACTCCCGCCCCGGCCATGGACGACCCTTCCCTTGTACTTCAAGCACCTGCTATGGTGTTAGCTTCCCCGTGACTTCCTCCTTTCCCTTTTCCCACCTGGAGACCTTATCACATGATGCTGAACTCTTTGTTCAGATGTGTTCCACCCACTCGACTACAAGTGCCAGGGATCTAGTACCCTGGGAGTCACTAGAGCATAATGGTTAGGAACTCAGGCCCACCTGAGTCAGGGTCTCAGCACCGCCGCCCATCAACTGTGCGACCTTGGGGTCCTAAATCTCAGTTTCCTTACGTATAAAATGGGCAAACAATCATATTGACTATTCAGGTTAAATGAGCTAATACTTGGCCCCGTGCCTAGAACACTGTAGCCCTCCATAAATGTTTGTTCTCGTTATACATATTCATATTTTCACTTTTACTCTAATCCCCATGGATTTAGTATAGAGTAGATGCTCAATGCTGTTTATTGAGCTAGCAATTAAGATACGTAACTGTATCACTGCGTCTGTCCATTAGTACATTTTGAGGCACGGGCAACTCAGCATATCCCTTCATGCATCAATATTTCACGATGACTCATCTATGCGAGGATTCGTTTGGAGTGAAATTATCTAAACAAGCTCAGGCGGTCTCTTGTCACTCTCTCCTCTCTTGTGTCCGTCGCTTCAGGGTGCTTTCCTCTCTCCTGTTCCCAACCTTGCATCTGCTGTCCTGCTTCTGAAAAAACAAATCAGAAAATGGCTATTTAAAAGGACCTTAAACTGAGTGTGAGTCCTCTGGAGGGAAGAGCTACAGAATTCTATCAAGTCTGTTATAAGTGTTTGAATTCAGCTTCTCCCCTGTTCATTTGCACCTTGTGAAATGAGGTGGGAAGAACTAAATGATTCTGAAAGTCCTTTTTAATTGCAATGGTCTATAATCTCCTTTGCCCATGGCTGGACTTTTAGGCTGAAAAAGGTAAAGCAACTTTAGTAGGCGAATATAATTTAATGACTAATTCCGACTCCCTGATAAGGATAATCCCAGAAAGAAAACAGGTGCAGCCTCTGCTTGCTGTGTTTGCTGCTTGTCTTTCCTGTAGACTTGCTCGGGACTGCTTGCATGGCTGAGCTCCATGTCTAGAAATTTGGTTTATGTCCTTCTGAGTTCAAAAATTCTGAAAAGATAACAAGGGTGGACTGAGCCCAGAAAGAACTAAGCTTTTCTTAGAGATTTTAATCAAATACTAGACGGTTAAATACAAAGAGAAAATTGTAAAAACCTGAACAGAAGTGACTCCTTTTTGTTAAATCTTTGAATTTAACAACTTGTTCTCTCCTGTAACCCAAAACACATGGCCTACAGCTAATTGACAGAAAACAATGACTCTTGCTCTGACATTGTACACAAATAATTGGAGAAAAATTATTAACCCAGATGGCCATTCTTTACTAGCTTGCTAACCTGATCTTGTTTGAGACTAACAGGAACTGAACTCATGGAGAATGAAGCATGAGGCTGGTCAGCTCCCACCCAGGAAGCTTCTTGACGATTATCTGCAACACTCACGCATGTCTGTACGTCCCTGTCTGGTCACCATGAGTCAATTTTCCACCACAGACCCCTATAAAACCCTTTGGCAAACCAGGGAGAGGTGGAGATGGTCTTCGAGACATGAGCTGCCGGCTTCCTGATTAAAGACCACCTTTCCTTACACCAATTCTTGTCTCTCAACCACTGCCTATTGAGCACGAACAAACAGACCTTTGGGGTCTTGGTAACAAAACGTTTTGTAGAAGTAGGTGAAAACTTAATAACAAATTGTTTATTACCCTTCCTTCCCCTCCATGCAAATCTGACTACAAGCTCTTGCCTACGCCGTGGAGGCTGCAGGTGGGGCAGGTCTGCTCCCCAGCCCCGCCCTGTGCCTGCAACTCCCTGGCAGAGGTGGAGCCCTGCCCCCACAGCAGCTGGGTCCTGGATAGTTTTTTGTCCTTGCTGTTCCTCTCTTTCCCACCCAGTGTGGCTTCCTTTCGATCCATTCTTCCTCTTGGGCCCGTTGTTTCTCATCCTCTTCTAATCCATGCTCCTTTTGAAAAGTATTTTTTTTTTAAAAAATCACATATAATGTCTCACCCCCCAGAGACTGTACTAGGCACCCACTGGGCCCTGGCTGGTCCCAACCACTCCGGTCCAACGCTAGCTCTGGCTCCTCTGTCCCACCACCCTTGATGGATCGCTGATGATTGGTTATGGGCACGGGTTCCTGTCTCAACATCAAATCCAGAGACATGTAAAAGTGCTGAATGAACCAGCCACTCAGTGAATGTGCCTTGAGCTTCATCTGTGTGCCATTAAGCACTACGGAAGGTGCATGGGTAGAAAATGCTGTCGACCCAGGGGAAGAAGTGACCAGCTCTGTCCTGGGGTAGTCAGGGAAAACTATGCGGGTAAAGAAAGGAGAGAATGTAGGGTGTATATTGGAGGCAGCATGGCCTATGCAGGCAGTGTTGGGAGCACCCCAGGATCCGAAGCACAGCGCATATGGCTGGAAAGTGACGGGGGATGATGTTGTGAAGGGAGGCAAAGGCATTTAGACTTGATCCTGTTAGCAATAGCATAATCATCGGAAAACTCAGCAAGGAACTGAAAAATAGTACGAGTTTTTGGTCTTCCAATCTGAATCAACCTGTTCAGCCAGCATCCTAGGAGTATTCGAGTAATTACAGGTGAAACGTGAGAAGGGATCAGTAGGAGA
Organism: Galeopterus variegatus; assembly: GCF_000696425.1. Lineage (NCBI taxonomy): Eukaryota > Metazoa > Chordata > Mammalia > Dermoptera > Cynocephalidae > Galeopterus > Galeopterus variegatus. The sequence goes on along the minus strand of NW_007747042.1, from coordinate 422 downwards.
AACACCCACAAAGCAAGCAGTGGTGCACTCCTGACCTGCAGAAGCTGCTGTAGAAAGCAGGAATATAATTATCCCAAATCTGCAGCTTACAGGAACCACCTAGCATAACCCTCCAGCAACCTAACTTCTTTTGCTGCACTCCTAGAAGGCACTCAGCTCAGCTTCCTACAATTTCTTTATGTTACAGTGAGAAATGATAAATAATAGGATTTCTGCAAAAGTGCTTTGTAACACAGAGAATGCTCTACAAAGGGGTTGAAAATTAGCATTGAGTGTTCCAACCAAGATGCACGCCTACTCAGATACCCTCCTGGGAGGAAGTCGTTTCTTTCAGCTTAACTTTCAGGCAGAAACACAGGCGAGTGAGAAAGGCTGGGTGCAGCCAATCAGAGCAGCCAAATCAAATTTGGTGACAATATTAC
>NW_007747041.1:11302-12754 GCF_000696425.1 Galeopterus variegatus | reverse complement strand
GTGGTGTGATATGCTCTGGTGAGGGGATAGAAAAGCTGGTGTCAATCACCATGCATCCGTCCCTGTGGCAGCGGTTACAGAATAGCCACAGATATGCCCAGGAGCAAGGTAACCACTCCTTGATGGAATGGGAGAATGTAGTCATCCAGAACATGTGGACAAACACTGGAGAGCTGCCTAAAACCATTAGAAAATGGCGGACATACACCAAGCTGGTCCAGGTGCTTTGGGAGGGGGGATGCGACAGGCCATGTTCAATGTGAATACCTGGGGCCCAGATGACGAACATGTTATGGGTGGCATGAGGGACGTGGTGCTACAAAATGCTCCATCAGTGCCCTTTGGTTCACTGGTGGCTATATTGGCCTCATATGTTGGGCGCCCTATACGTGAAGTAAAAACTATGATGGCCAGTCTGGGCAAAGCAGAGGGAAGGTAACAAATAAAAGGGATCTGGAAAGTGGTGAAGACAAAAGCCCTCAGAAATGTCCAGAACAGGGCCCCACAGAGACTGAATAAAACTAGCTACATGCAGCTGTGGTTGGACTTGCTTTTAGCAGGAGCTGATAGAGGGAAAATTCAGTTGACAGGCAACTGAATGTGGTCTTGTTTGACCTGTGGCAACAATTATGCCCTGAGCAGCTCAACACCAAATTTCCCCAAGAGACTGATGGCAAGTTATGCCCAGTGCATTTGAAGGACTTTATGGCTACTTCTGCAGAGGCAGATGGATTGTTTTCATTTTGCTAGGGATCAGGCTGAGGTACCCACCCCAGGAGTGGGCAGAAGAGGACTGGAGGTCCCATGTTGAACTGGCAATTCACTGGTCTAAGGCAAATGTACAGCACGTGTTGGCATTGGTAGATACTGGCGAAGAGTGTGCCTCATACAAAGCAACCCAGATAAGTTTCCAGGGGCCATAGTGAATATTTATGTTTATGGAGGACAGACTACCAAGGTCAAAACTGTGTCTTTGCTGCTGAGCATTGAGCAATTTCCCCCTCGTATATATACAGTGTATGTATCTCCTGTAGCTGAATATGTTTTGGATGTGGATGTACTGTACGGTTTTTCCTTGCAAACAACTGTTGGGGAATTCTGGCTGCAGATCCACACAGTAAAGTCAGTGCTACAGGGACATGCAAACCATGAACCACGGGTGTTACCCAAGCCAAGGCATGTGGTTAATATGAAACAGTACCGTCTGCCAGGAGAACATGCAGAAATAGCTGCCATTGTCTTAGAGCTAGAGAAGGTTGGCATTATCCATCCAGCACATAGCCCATTTAATGTCCCTGTGTAGCCAGTGAAAAAAACTGATGGTACATGGAGGATGACTGTGGATTATCAAGAACTGAATAAAGTAGTGTCTCCTTTGCATGCAGGTGTGCCTTTGGTTCACAATTTAATGGATCAGCTGATGATTCAGCTAGGAACTTTTCATTGTGTTTT
>NW_007747041.1:3346-10302 GCF_000696425.1 Galeopterus variegatus | reverse complement strand
ATATCTACACAATGGAATACTATTCAGCTATAAAAACTAATGAGATACTGCCATTTGCAACAACATGGATGGACCTTGAGAGAATAATATTGAGTGAAACGAGTCAGGCAGAGAAAAAGAAATTCCACATGTTCTCACTCATTGGTGGGAGCTAAAAACAAACAAACAAACAAATTAATTCACCCACATATACACACACAAAAAAAAACCGGGGGGTGGGTGGGGAAGAAGATATAACAACTATACTTTCATGAAGTTGTTACAACAAGCAAACGGAAAGGACATTCTTGGGGGGGAGGGGAGAGAGGGAGGAAGGAGGGAGGTGTCGGTGATGGGCCATAATAATCATATACAGTGTATATTGACAAAACAAAACTTTAACAAAAAAAAAATTCCTTGGAGCCTTGGTTGAAGAAAGAATAGATTTTATTAAGCACACACATGTCTAAGAGCTAGGCAGTCCAAAAAGAGACTCAGAGAATCAACTGCTACTGGCAAACTCCAAAGAAAAAGTGACCAGCTTCCAGCAAAGTAAACATGTTCTATTTTTAGATGTGAGCTTTGCCGTCCAGCACTGCTTCACAAACTGCAGAACACAATAGCAACAAACTAAAAAGATACATTGGCCTGCATGTTCACAAACTTCACCCACACACAATTTGTTTACAAAGAATGTGCTGCACCACCACCAACCAGACCTGTGGTGAGGGGGACTGTCTAAATTATTCTTTTCTCTCCACAGAATTAAAGGATAGTAAGAATATAGATCAACAGAGAAGATGTATTTGAAACTCATTATTTGTGGTTTTATTTGGTGATTTAGTTAAAAAGGATAAATACACCTTGGGAAAAAAAATCTGGAGGTAGGAATTCCCAAAGGGATGGTTTTACTATGCTATTTGAATTTTTCACAGCTGTGTGCCTCCTTTTTGAAAGGGAGTATCTATAGCTGTGTTTATAGAGTTTCTGTAGCCCATTTCTGTCTCACCATTGCACTGTGGTTTTGAGGTGCAGAGGAACACTAATCTGGAACTATGGACAAGGAGACTCATCCACACAGGGTTTAATTTAGATGATGCGTTCTAAGATTTCAATGTGTCACCATAATGGAAAATTATTTGAGGGTCGTGGGGATAAAAATCAGTATATTTTGCAGGTGGTAAGAATGTGGGTTTATATCACCAAAGGGTAGACAGTTTCCAATTATATTCTTTGAGATGGCTATAATAAAATCTCCCATCATACAAGATCTTCTAAGTGTGATGTGCATAATTCATATATTGATCTCATTTGCATATTTCCCCCTGCAGAGCTAGGGATATGTATGGAGCTGACTGACCCCTCAAGCCTGTTCACAAACCATTTACATGCAGGTCTATGAGCAAGGTAACCAGAAAAAAGGTCCCTGGAGGCTTGGTTGAAAAAGAAGAGTCTTTATTCAGCACACACACATCTAAGAGTTAGGCAGTCCACAGAGAAAGTCCAAAACTCAACTGCTATCGGCAAAGTCCGAGGAAAAACTGAACAGCTACCAGCAGAGTAAACATGTTCTATTTTTAGATGCAAGCTCTACCAGCCAGCTTCTGCTTCACAAACTGAAGAACACACAATAGGAACAAACTAAAAAGATACATGGTTGGGGCTGGCCCCGTGGCTCAATCGGGAGTGTGCAGCACTGGTAGGGCTGAGGCTGCGGGTTCGGATACTTTATAGGGATGGCTGGTGTGCTCACTGGCTGAGTGTGGTGCAGACTGTACCATGCAGAGGGTTGCGATCCCCTTTCCGGTCAGTGAAAAAAAAAAAAAAAAAGATACATGGTTGCACATGCACACTAACTCCACCCACACACAACTTGTTTACAAGAAATGTGCTGCACCACTCCCAACTGGACCTGAGTGAGGGATACTGACAAAACTATTCTATTTTCCCCACCCACACCCTTAATCATTTTATGATGGTGCTGAAAGTAAGATGGTGTGTCTTCTGATTCTATAAGAAGTCATATGAGGCTGTATGACTTATAGTAGTAACTTCTGAGGGAAGGTTAGATGGTGCCAAGCAGGCACATGGATAAGTGCACAGCCTCAGCTGAGGATCCAGACTATATCCTGTATGAGTCACCTTTGGGATGACTCCATCCTTAGCCTGGCTGCATCCACATAAGAAACCTCAAGCAGGAAGCTTCATTAGCCCAGGAAACATGGACAATATTGTTTGAAATCAATTAATAAAGCTGAGGCACATCAAAAAGATAGGATAAAATGAAGAAAAAAAAAGGAAGAGAAAGAAGTGAAAAGAAGAAATAAAATGAACAATTAAGCAGAATTTTATGAAGATTCTAGGAGAAAGTTTCTACATTGTTTTTCATAATGAATCAAATGAAGAAAAAAACATAAAATCCAGGATGAGAATGTAATGAAATATGTGATAATTGAAAATATAAGCATAGGGTCTATCAATTCTGCTGGCATATGACGAAAATAAAACTCTAAATGAGGGGTGACAATCAGCTTTGTATCTCTTGAATATTCATAATAAAAAAAATAAAAATTAGAAAAAAAGAAAGAAACAAAACCTGGGAGCTCTCCAGTTAGCTCACTTGGTCAGAGTGCAGTGTTGATAACTCTAAGGTCAAAGGTTCTAACTCTGTAACAACAAAGCAACAAAAAAAAAAAAAAAAAAAAAAAAAAAAAAAAAAAAGAAGAGGAAGAAGAAAAAGAAAAGAAAATGGGAAAACAAGAAGGGGGGGAATCACCACCACCACCAAACCGCCCTAATATTCAAGACGATAACAAACAGAATTGGCACTATGACTGATTAAATGAGTAATACATAAGAGAAGCTGGAGTCGTATTCCCTGTTCACCTAGTAAAAGTGTAATGAAATTAAATAATAGAGAGAGTGACATAGAAAAACAGAGCAGAGAATTCAACATAAAAAGTAAGTATTTTCTTAAGTAACACATAACCCATTAGAACAGAAGCAATACGAAGAAGATAATTTAAATTATTTTGGGGTCTACTAAATAGTAATAAATATAAATTCAATGTACTCACAAAATGCTAGTCAAAAATTTATAAAATGAGAAATCACACAAATTATTTGTTGTATTCTAAAAAATTAGAGTTAAATAAAAAATCCAAAAGGTCTAAGAAGTTTTTTTTTTTTTTTTCAGAGATAAAAATCAGGCTTGCTTTAGAGTCCTGGTTTGTAAAACTAACTTCCAGTAATTAATGTAATGACATCTGAAAGACTGCGAAGTTTTGAGAAAAAACAGTTATAGTCATGCACTGTGTACTGACCTAAGTAAATAATTAAAAATGAAGAAAATTTTCAGTTTGAAACCACAAAGCAATAAGTTCCATAAACATTTACAGAAATTAGACCCTGATCAAGTTGAAATAAAATGAAGTGCTCCAAAAGAGGAAGCTGTGGTTTGTAGTTTTAAAAGGCTGTTGGTGATGATAAAAATCACCACAACCAAGAAGTTAGTCAAAGTAAGTTAAAAATTTAATAAATTTAAAGTCATTACATAGGAACAACTCCTCAAATGTAAGGCATGTATTGTAATGCAATTTGATTTAAAAAGTAATCTATATATAAAAAGGCAATATTATACATGAAAATATAGGAAAAGGAGCAGGGGTCAGTAAAAAAAAATGCCATCATGCTAATTTAACATGTGGTGAAATTTATTGATCAACATTTTCCTTGACTTTGAAATACAGAATTATAGATTTTTGTAAGCTTCACAAAATAGAAACCTGTGCATAAACAATTATTTTCATGATTTTATTTAGAGAAAATATAAATAAATTAGTTATAATCTATATTAAAAATCTAGAAGACACAAATAAAACATTAAGTATAAAAACAATCTAAATCCTGAAAACCAGATAGTACAAATAATATCAATGCATCATGATTCCATACGGTTGAGAGGATCTGTATAACCTGAATCAATCCCTCTTCCTTCAAGGGAGTAGAATCCATCCTCAACCCAGAGTGTTCTTTTAACAGAAGTTCCCACATCAGACCTACCTCTGAGCAGGTGTTCAGGCAGGACCAACCCCTTCCTATTCCACCAGTGAAGAGAACATTTTCAGTCAGTGGAACGGTACATGGAAAATACAATACACACTTCTTAAACTCAATCCAGAGGAGAGACAAAGATGTTTCTCAGACTCAGGAAGGATGTTTAGAATTTCCACTCTGGTTTTGGGGTCCCATCCTGGTTCCACGTCTGTGGATCTGGGACAGATTTTATTCTCACCATCAGCACGGTGGAGGCTGAGAATCCTGTGACATGCGCCTGTCAGCAGGATGACGTGTTTCCTCTCACGGTGATGCAGAAGGGAGCTTCTGTCACTTCTCCATGTGACTTCCGGTGTTTCTCCCAAGGCTGCAACTGCTATTAAGAGAAACACTGTTTCATTTCTATTTTGAGCCTTCATTTTCTTTCCCTCATATTCCCTTGTTTGGGACTCATTTATCTGGTAATAGTGATGGTCATTTATTAATAAAATCTATTTTTTGTGTGTGTTATGTGAGCTGCATGGGGTTGATACAATGAAGGATAGAAAAAAATTTTTAAAAATCTGACTTCTCAAAGTCCTTCTCTAGAATGTGAGGAACTGGTAGAGCCAAAAAGAAAAGGAGTCACAGGAATAGATGTCCATGTCCAGCCCTTTTACATTAGGCACTAGTCCAAAAGCCCCAAATCCTAAGGACAGAAGCACTGCATAAAGGTAAGTCATTCTCAAATTTTCTGTTTTTCCCACAGGATGTTTTAATTTCCCATTTCAGCTCCCTGTCTTTCATTATAAAATGTTCTTCTTAGTTTTTGTCTTGAACCAGTTCTTCCTTTTCTGGCCCAGCTTCTCCATCTCCTTGGTGCCCTCTCCCCAAACAACTCCAGGAATGAGTTGTCAGAAAAAACATGGACCCAAGTTTGGGAAGAATAGGACAAGTTAACAGAGTATTCAATAGGCATCTCTGAGCTACCTCGGATTTACTCTTTCATCTTAATATTTTCTATATCTCTCTGAACAACCACTCAGTGAGAGATCCATTCTTCTAAACGCATAGGTTGGCAATGAAATCGAAACTTTGAACTGCTGGTAGAAATGAAAAATGGAACAACAGCTTTGGAAAAGACTGGCAAATCCTCACTTATTAAACATAGAATTACCCTGTGATCTAACAAACCATTTCCACCCATTACCATACTAATAGCAGTGATAAACTGCAAAATCTTCAGGCTCCAGTCTGTTGATGGTGACAGTAAAGTCTGTCCCAGACTCATATCCACTGAACAAGGCTGGGGTGCAGGTGGCCCTGGTGCATACACCATGAATGTGGGGCCTGGGAGGCTGCCTGGGTTTCTGCTGGTACCAGGCTAAGGAGCTGCCAACACTCTGGCCCTGCAGGTGAGGGTGGCTCTTTCCCCTGGAGGCAAAGACAGGGAGGCTGGAGTCTGCATCATCACAACATTTCCAGTTGTATCTGAGATTAGAGATGAAACAGAAAAGTCACCCATGCAATCCAGATTGTACCTTTTGTCTTCACAGTAGAACCAGGACTGTTGATCAATATTGAACTTTAATTCCTGTGATTGCTGAGCAGAGGTTCCAGGACCCGGAGCTCCAAAATACTGAAATAGTTTTCACTGACATGCGGGACTACACTGTGTTAACTTCACTAGGGAGCCAGAGGAGCCAGAGGGAAAGAAGCCAAGCTGGGGCTGCCATGGTTCACTCTGGGTGTTCACTGAGGCAGACCCCCCGCCCCCAGCTGTAAGGCAGGCATTGATATGGGCTGTGGACAGCAGGGTGATAATTGGTAAAAGAATAACACCCAATCAGGTCCAGCAGTGTGATTGAAAGGATGAGCACAACTGCACAGATGTGCAGGATACAGGCTCTAACCCCTCATTATACCAGCACCATTTCCATAAGGACAGACAATACTACTGTCCATGCAGACAAAGAACTATTCCTTGGGCGATCCTCTGTTTTCTGCACCGGTCCATTCTGCATCATCCTAGACCCAAATCCTCCTCTCCATACAGTTTGAAAAACCTATGTTTACATGCCTGACCCTCATTACCTATAAATCTGTTGCCTCCTTAAAGCAGTTAAACTCTTGCTTTTCCAAACAAATTTTATGCCTCAAGGAAGAAGTATGTTACTGGAACAAATGTGGCTGACAAGAAGCGCAGATGCAGGCACAGACACACCTTGGAGATATTGTGGGTTTATTCCAGACCACTGCAATAGAGTGAATGTCATAATAAAGTGAGTCACATGAAATATTTTGGTTTCCCAGTGCATACAAGAGTTATGTTACACTCTGCTATAGTTTAAGTGTGCAACAGCTTTATATATAAAAAACAATCTCAAAATACACTTTATTGCTCAAAAAAATTCTAACAATCATATGAGCCTTCAGTAAGTCTCAATATTTGCTGGTGGAGAATTCTGCCTCCATAGTTGCTGGCCGATTAGGGTAGTTGTTACTAAATGTTGAGATAGCTGTGATAGTTTTTGAAAATAAAATAGCAGTGAAGTTTGCCACATCAACTGACTCTTCCTTTCATGAAAGACTTCTCTGTAGCATATGATTGTTTTTGATAGCATTTAACCACAGCAGAATTTCTTTCAAAATTGGAATCGGTTTTCTCACACGCTGCCACTGCTTTATCAATGGAGTTAATGTAATATTCTGAATTCGTTGTTGTCATTTAAACAAAGTTCAAGCATATTCACCAGGCTTACATTTCATCTCAAGAAACCACTTTCTCTGCTCATCTATAAGATACAACTCCTCATTCATTGAAGTTTGATCATGAGATTGCAGCAACTCATCCATATCTTCAGGCTCTACTTCTAATTCTAATTCTCTCGCTATTTCCACCAAATATGCAGTTACTTCCTCCACTGAATCTTGAACTCCTT
>NW_007747041.1:0-2531 GCF_000696425.1 Galeopterus variegatus | reverse complement strand
AAGGCTATTTTGTCTACATTGAAAGTCTATTGTTTAGTGTAGCCACCTTCCTCAAGTATCTTCTGGATCACTTGCTGCAGCTTCTACATCATCACTTGCTGCTTCATCTTGCACTTTTATATTATGGGCAGGTCTTCTTTCCTTAAACATCATGAACCAACTCCTGCTATCTTCAGCCTTCCTTCTGAAGCTTCCTCTTGTCTCTCAGCCTTCAGAGAATTGACGAGAATTAGGGCCTTGCTCAGGATTAGGCTTTGGTTTAGGGAATGTATTGGATTGCTTTATCTTCTATTTAGATAGATAAAACTTTCTCTTTATCAGAAATAAAGATGTTTCAATTTCTTATCATTTGTGTGTTCGCTGGAATAGCAAATTTTAAAATTAATAATTAATTTTTTATTTTAACTTCTCAATATACATTGTAGTTGATTTCCATGTCCCTTTATGCATTCCTCTTTCCCCCCATCTCTCTTCCCTCCCTGCCTCACTACATCATATCTGTTCACTTGTCTTAATAAGTTCAAGGAATTGTGATTGTTATGTCTTCTTCCCCCCACCCTTTATTTGTTTGTGTATTTATGTATTTATTTATTTATAGCTCCCACAAATAAGTGAGAATATGTGGTATTTCGCTTTCTCTGCCTCACTTGTTTCACTTAATGTAATTTTCTGTAAGTCCATCCATGTTGTTGCAAATGGTAGTATTTCATTCTGTTTTATAGCAAAGTAGTATTCCATGATGTACACATACCACAGTTTCCTTATCAACTCATCTTATATATTGGACAGCTTGAAGCCTCTACAAAAATAACTCTTAGAGTTGATAAATAATTTCAGCAAAATTGCAGGATACGAAATCAACACACAAAAATCAGTGGCATTTCTATATTGCAAAAATGAACATGCAGAAAAAGAAATCAAGAAAACTAGCCCATTTACACTAGCCACCGATAATATAAAATACTTAGGAATAAAGTTAACCAAGGATGTGCAATGCCTCTACAAAGAGAACTACAAACCACTGTTGAGAGAAAATAAAAAGGACACAAGAAGATGGAAAGATATCCCACGCTCTTGGATCAGAAGAATTAACATTGTGAAAATGTCTATATGATCTATAGTGGTCTACAGATTCAATGCAATTCCCATCAAAATTCCAATGATATTTTTCTCAGAAATGGAAAAAAAAACTATTCAGACATTTATATGGAATAACAAGAGACCACACACAACCAAAGCAATCCTGAGCAAAAACATAAAAATAAAGATGGAGGCATAGCACTACCTGACTTTCAACTATACCACAAAGCTGTAATAACCAAAATAGCATGGTACTGGCATAAAAACAGACACATGGATCAATAGAATAGACTAGAGAACCCAGAAATCAACCAATATACCTACAGTCATCTGATCTTTGACAAAGGCAGCTAGTCTACACACTGGAGAAGGGTGCCTCTTCAGCAAATGGTGCTGGGAAAACTGGATATTCATATGTAGGAGAATGAAACTGGACCTGTACCTCTCACCATATACCAAAATCAACTCAAAATGGATTAAAGAATTAAATATATATCCTGAAACAATAAAACTCTTTAAAGAAAATACAGGAGAACACTCCAGGAAATAGGACTGGGTACAGACTTCATGAATATGACCCTAAAAGCACAGGCAACCAAAGGAAAAGAAAAAAAAAAAGGGATTATATCAAATAATTAACTTATTTTAATTGGCACATTATACTTGTACATATTTATGGGGTACCACTTGATATTTGACACATGTGTATATTGTAAAATGATCTATTCAGGAAAGGTAGTATATCCATTGTGTCATGCATTTATTATTTCTTTACTGAGAGAACATTGCAAAGCCTCTATTCTGGCTATTATGTAATATGCAATACTGTTTACCTTAGTCACCATACCATGAAAAAGTCCAGCAGAACTTCTTTCTCCTATCTAATTGTAATTTTGTACAACCTCTATCAGCCCCCTGTCATCTCCACTCCCTTCTACCACCTAGTCTCTGGTAGCCCTCTATTCTCTACCTCTACAATATCAATAAACTTTTCTTTTTCATTCGCAGACCTGGNAAATCCTGGATGACATCTTCTTCCAATACAAAGCTGTTTTGTCTACACTGAAAATCAGTTGTTTACTGTAGTTGTTTACTGTACCTTCTTTAAGGATCTTAGCTATTCTATTAGAAGTAGATATTAGCCACAGCTTCTACATCATCACTTGCTGCTTCATCTTGCACTTTTATATTATGGGCAGGTCTTCGTTCCTTAAACATCATGAACCAACTCCTGCTATCTTCAGCCTTCCTTCTGAAGCTTCCTCTTGTCTCTCAGCCTTCAGAGAATTGATGAGAATTAGGGCCTTGCTCAGGATTAGGTTTTGGTTTAGGGAATGTATTGGATTGCTTTATCTTCTATTTAGATAGATACAACTTTCTCTTTATCAGCAATAAAGATGTTTCAATTTCTTATCATTTGTGTGTTCGCTGGAATAGCAAATTTTAAAATT
>NW_007747040.1:12216-12755 GCF_000696425.1 Galeopterus variegatus | reverse complement strand
TTTGTTCATACCTCTTGGTACTTCCAGGTGCTGTCCTTTACATGAGTTATTTGAATATTTTCTTAAGAATTCCATTTTATGACCTGTAGTATCTTTTTAGCTATTTTTCTCTGTATTTTTTTTATTTGTTGCTCAAGGGATATTCAAACATCACAATGTACCTTAAATTAACATTTTAGTACATTATGTATAATGTAGAAACTTTAAACCGCATGATTTGACTTAACCCAATCTTGTCTATTATACTGTTTGAACATATTTTAGTGTTACATGTGTTGGTAACACCATGATGCAGTACTCTTATTTTTGCTTTAGTCAATTAAATTTTTTTAAATGTAAGAAAAAAAAGTAAAACAGTGTTTTATATTTCCTCGCATGTTACCATTTCCACCAATCTCTATGCCTTCTTTAAGTTCAAAATTCTTTCTGGTAATTTAATTTCCCTTTATTTTGAAGTACTTTCTTTAGCCTTTTTTGTACTGTAGAATTATAAACAACAAAGCCTTTTGACTTCCATCTATTCGAAAATGCTTTAATTT
>NW_007747040.1:9628-10072 GCF_000696425.1 Galeopterus variegatus | reverse complement strand
GGCCCTGAATTCTGATGAAAGGATTGACTCAAAGGCCATTACTAGTCAAATGAGAAAAATGTATCAGCTTTTGTAATGGGCAAAGGGACCATTATCTGTAGAAAGTAGAACTCTCCAGTGAATAATGGATTTGAAAAGTGCACCCTAATCTAAAGTAAAATGAGGACTTCGACTTGTTCCCTCTTGCCTGATGCACAACAAACAGAAAGAAAACTGTGGTCATTCCCCACAGGGAAAAAGGGATTTCATGAACCAATCAATGTAACTAAAGTGAGTAAGTGTAGTAACAAATGGTCAAACAAATGGGGCTGGTCCTTGGAAAGAACAGAATTGACTTCTTGATTTTGAAGCACATACAGTAACCCCAACTACTGATGAAGTCATGGCCCAATGAATTTTAGACTCTGATCCTTCAGATCACCTATTTCTCCTCACCTTAGAAAG
>NW_007747040.1:7307-7643 GCF_000696425.1 Galeopterus variegatus | reverse complement strand
AAATCTCCAAAACTAATTTATCTTGCATAACTGAAACTCCGTATCCATTTACCATGACCTCCCCCTTTACCTTCTTTCATTAGGCCCTGCCAACTAACATTCTACTATAAGTAAGATCATATAGTATTTGTCTTTCTGCATCTGGCTTATTTCACTTAACTTAATGCCCTCCAGGTCCATCTATGTTGTTGAAATGGCAGGATTTCCTTTTATTTAAGGCTGAATAGTCTTCCATTTATGTATATACCACAATTGCTTTTTTGACTCTCTACTGATGGACATTTAGGTTGTTTCCATATGCTGTCCATTGCAAATAATGCTGAAATGACATGGGAG
>NW_007747040.1:5131-5919 GCF_000696425.1 Galeopterus variegatus | reverse complement strand
GGATTGTTTTCTTGATTTTGTTTTTTGGATAGTTTGTTGTTAGTGTACAGAAATTCTCCTGGTTTTGTATGTTGATTTTGTATCTTGCAACTTTACTGAATTTGTTTATTAATTCTAACAATTTCTTGGTAGTGTCTGTAAGGTTTTCTGTATACTCATGTAAACAGAGACAACATTACATTTTATTACTAATATAGATGCCTTTTATTTCTTTTTCTTGCCTAATTGCTCCAGCAAGGCATTCCAGCACTATATTGAATAAAAGTGGAGAGAATGGGCATCCTTGTCTTGTTCCTGATAGAGAAAAGCTTTCAGGTTTCCATAATGAAGTATGATGTTAGCTGTGGGCTTGTCACATATGGTCTTTATTGTGCTGAGGGACATTCAATCTATACCTAATTTGTTGAGAATTTCTATTATGAAAAAATGTTGAATTTTGTCAAATATTTCTTCTGCATCTATTGAGTTGATTGTATAGTTTTTATCCTTCATTCTGTTAATGAGATATATCATATATNATATATTTATTTGCATATATGGAACCATCCTTGTATCTCAGAAATAAATACCACTTGATCATGATGTATGATATTTTAATGTACTGCTGAACTCAGTTTTCTAGTATTTTTTGAGAATATTTGCACCTTTATTCATCAAAGGTATTGCACTGTAATTTTCCTCTCTTGTAGTGTCCTTTATGTCCTTGCTATCAGGGTAATACTGGCCTCATAAAATGCAGTTGAAAGTCTTAACTCTGCTTCAATTTTTTGAAGAGTTTGAGAATGACT
>NW_007747040.1:2770-3226 GCF_000696425.1 Galeopterus variegatus | reverse complement strand
TATTTGGTCTATATTGTCATTCAAGTTTGCTTTTTCTGTATGAATGACCTGTTCATTGTTGACAGTGGGGTATTGAGATCCCTTATGATTATTGTACTACTATCTATTTCTCCCTTCAATTCTGTAAATATTTGCTTTTTGTATTTAGGTGTGCAGGCATTGAGTGCATATACATTTACAATTGTTATATCATCTTGATGAACTGACCCCTTTACTATTATTTAATGACCTTTTTTCTCTCTTGTGACAGCTTTTGAGTTAACTATTTTGTTTGATATAAGTACAGCTACTCCTGCTCTCTTCTGGTTACAATTTGCACTAAACATTTTTCTATTCCTTCACTTTCAGCCTGTGTGTGCCCTTTAATTTAAAGTAAACTCCCAAATGTCCCAAATGTCATCAGATGAGTGGATATGGAAAATGTGGTATATCTACACAATGGAATACTACTCTGCT
>NW_007747040.1:0-858 GCF_000696425.1 Galeopterus variegatus | reverse complement strand
TTTTGCCTTACCTATCACTTACCAAACCTCCTCCCTCCCTCCACTCCATCTCTAGCATCCTTGGGCTTGTTCTCTCCTTCTGAAAGTTCAACATATGGTTGTGGTCTTTTCTTTCTTTCTTTTCTTCTTTCCTTACTTCTTTCCTCCTTCCCTCCCTTCCTTCTTTCCTAGCAGCCAGTTATGAGTGAGAATATGCTATTTCTGTTTCTTTGTCTGCCTTATATCACTTAACATAATTTTCACCAGACACATCCATGTTGCTGCAAATGGCAGAATTTCATACTTTATTTTATGGATGAGTAGTATTCCATTGTGTATATATACAGCATTTTTTCCCAGTCATCCGTCAATGGACACTTAGGTTGGTTCCATATTTTGGCTATTGTACATAGAGCTTCAATGAACATGGGAGTGCAGGTATCTCTTCACATGATGATTTCCATTCCTCTGGATCTATACCCAGTAGTGGGATTGTTAGATCATATGGTAGCTCTATCTGCAGTTGATTGAANTGTATATTCTGGATATCAATCCCTTAGTGGACGTATAGTTTGAAAATATTTTCTCCCATTCTATAGGTTGTCTCTCCACTCAGTTCATTGTTTCCTTGGCTGTGCAGAGCTTTTGGTTTGTTATAGTCCCATTTGTTTATGTTTTCTTTTGTTTCTTGTGCTTTTGGAGTCTGATTCATAAAGTCTTCCCAGTCCTATTATCTGGACCATTTCCCTTATAATTTCCTTTAGTAATCTTAAGGTTTCAGGTCTTATATTTAAGTTTTTAACCAATTTTGATTTTGCTATATGGTGAGAGGTACAGTTGCACTTTCATTTTTCTGCATATGCATGCCCAATTTTCCCA
>NW_007747039.1:2927-12758 GCF_000696425.1 Galeopterus variegatus | reverse complement strand
TCAGTGTCGCGCCCGTACCGCGACCGGCAACAGGATCGCAACCCTCGGTGTCGTGCCCGCACCGCGCTCAACCAGCGAGCGGACAGGTCTCTATATGGGATCCAAACCCTCGGCGGGAGTGCCGCACTCTACCAAGTGCACCACCGGGCCAGCCCCAGATTTTAAATTAAGACAGCAATTGCACATTTGTATAACCTCCATAGCACAGTGCCTTGCATGAAGCAAATGCTTAGTAAATATTTGCTAAATTATTGACTGCATGAATGAAAAAACAGTATAATCTTGAGAAATGATGGTTTTCAACCATTAGTGTTAGCTGTTCTTGTATTAAATATTTACCAATTGTTTGGCCTGTGTAAGTTTGAGGAGAGTAAGCAAGTCGTAGGGTGAATGAAGAAAATAGGAACTGAACTGTCTCCTTCTCATCTTGATAAAGCAATTCTATCTGAACACCAATCTATGTTTGTAATCCTGGTCCCCATTCCTCGGCCACCTAATCCTAAAATGGAATCACAGTTTCTTAGAGTTTGAAAGGACCTTAAATCTTATTTAATGCAGTTCCTACATTTATATGTGATAACTTAGTGATTCAAATTGAGTTCCTCTAGCTCCAGACTAGTAGCATTCTCTACTACAAAACACTCACTCCATACTCTTATTTTTGACTGATGTAAACTGTGACTTCATTCCTTTTTACTTATTTGATTAAATGTTTTTGCCCTGCCTTCTTATCTGTATATATAAATCCATGTCAGCATCTCTATTAAGAGTATGTTTATAGCAGACAGGTGTCTAGCTTAGGGCCAGGTCAAAGAGCATTGACTAACGCATTTCTTTTGTTTATGATGATAGAAAATTGAGCCGAAAAGCAAGTATACCTGAGGAAGCCAGAAAGACCTTAAGAAATGGTTTATTCCCTGTTTAGATAACTCACATTATAGTTGCCTGGTTACTACATAGTACAGAGTTATTTGTTGTAGGAATAATAGAAAGAAAAGGCAATAACCTGTAGTTCTACACAGAATTTTTTTTTTTTTAAAAGATGACCGGTAAGGGGATCTTAACCCTTGACTTGGTGTTGTCAACACCACGCCCAGCCAGTGAGCGAACCGGCCATCCCCATATGGGATCCGAACCCAGGGCCTTGGTGTTATCAGCACCACACTCTCCCGAGTGAGCCACCGGGCCGGCCCAAGTTTGATTTCTTTAAAATCTAGTATGTTTCCTTCCTATCACTTACCCCTGCTTTTTTTTTTTTTTTTAAACCAACTCAATAACTTATCAAGCATCATTTATTAAGGCAGGACTCTTGTAAAGGAGTGGCCTCTCTTATTAAAACAAAATATAAACTCCAGAATTCTAGAAGGTGAAAATTCTAGAAGCAAGGCAGGGACTGGGGTGAGGCAAGCCCAGGCCTGACAATTAAAGGAGACACCTGCAGGATCCTGTGAGCAAATGCCTCCTTCAGTTCTGCAGCCCAGGTGCCTCCTTGCCTCACCCAAGTTCATCCTTGTCTAAAGGACTCTTTTCATGTAATGTGGAGGTAGCTTCCCTTTGTGGTCTGTCCCTTTGATTCCTATGGCTTCACTTAATTCCTCCTTTAAAGTTCTGGTTCAGGTATGGATAAAACATGTCATTGTGGTATATAGAAAAAGATTTAAATCCCACTCTAGTGCATTTGACTGGGGCATAAGGCTACTACCACTTAGCCACTTAGGGTCGTAAGAACAGAACAGATCTTAAAGCACCCAGTGTAATTGTGGGGATTCTCCTCACACCGCTATCTCTTCCTGTTACCCTTAGCACAATGAGAGGCAGGCGTTTTCAGTTTAACTGTATTTATGTGGGATATCTGGTTTTCTTTGCCACCCCAGCTTACAACCTGCCTCATTTCCTGCAAATGGGTGTGCTCTTCTCCAGTGCTGGCCCCTAAGCTGAGCTGAGGCCAAAGGTCCTGGTTGAAACCAGTAAGCTCCCAGAACCTTCCTGATTGGCTCACCCTTCCTGACCACCAGCCTCCTCTGGAGCTTTCCCAGGCCTCAGGTGGGAACCCTCCCTCTGTAAATAAGGAAGCCAGTAAGCAATGTCTTGAGTGTAGCACATAACATGGGTTAGAGCAGTTGCACAAAGAGAAGCCATCAGTCATTTCTAATCATTTTGTTTCCAGAGTCAGGTTACTGTCTGTTAGAAACTCCATGAATTCTCTTTTAAAAATCATAAAATTACCTGTGTGGGTACAAAGTCCGCATTTAACAGTACACCAGCATTACATTTTTTCATTTTTGTACAATTTGTTTTCTAATTTCCTTTCTTCCTACCTCTTAGAAATGCAATTTCTAATTTCATGGAGAGAGAAATCAACTGATGTTTGGATAATTGAAATCTTCTTGTTACCAGCTGATCTAATTGTTATTGGTTATGTAAATCCCTTTTGCATATGTGTCAATTCACCCAAGGTCACTTAAAGCAAACAGCTATTTTTTAAGTATAAAAATTCATATAATAGACATTATATAGCTCCAATGTTTTATAAATTTTAGTTTGGGAAGATTTTTGCTTTTATGTACTACCTATACTAATTTTTATTTACTATTGTTCTTTATATCAATGTTAAATCAAGTCCCTTTTAAAAACTTAGACTTGGTGGGAAAGACGGGCCCACCAGGGGGAACACTGGGGCACAGCAAGGACAGCAGATCTGCCCCCAGTCAGTGTAGGACCACTCAGTGGAGACTGGTCAGGAAGATAGAATTGTATGGGGTGCAGTCTGATGAGAAGACTCAGGCCCAGATCAGAGTTTATACACAACCCAGGTGCAATGGGTCTCTGGAGAGCCGGAAGTACCTATAAAGTCAACCACTGAACCCTGAGCTGCACAAAAAGCCTTCCTTAGGGAAGCAGCAACAAAGCACCCATTTAGCTCAACCACACAGCTCAAGTACTGGTCCTCACAGGAAGTTCCCCATTTTAGAAGTAAGCAAAGGACAAAAAATTAGTTCTGGCCAAGGCACACCATCAGTGCCTTGGGGCCTGCCCAGGGACATAAGGCATGAAGCTGGGGACCAGACCCCCCTCCCACTACCAGGCACACCGCCAGCACCTTGGAGCCCACCCGGGGATGGAGGATGGAGCTAGGGACCGGACCCGTTCCCTCCCCCCAACCAAGCACACCACCAGTGCCTCGGGGCCCAGCGATGTACCTGAGGCATGGAGTGGGAAACACCCCCCCACACACACAACCAGGCACACCACCAGCACCAAGGGGCATACCAAAAACATCACCTCCATGTGGGTGGCCCACCATAGCCACCACAATAACCTCGGCTGCCGCAAAAGTGGCTAAACATCACAACCACCACACAGATGGTCCACCAGCCACTGGAGTGCATTGATACAAGGAGAGTCATCAAGCAGCAACCAAAGAAAAGATGAGGATGTCTCTCTTCCACAAAGCCCATTTCAGAGTGACAGAAGAAGCATCTTCTCTACGATAATATTGGGGGACTGAACACACCTCTCAGCATTGGACAGATCATCTAGGCAACAAATCAACAGACTAACCATTATTCTTTCAGAAGGAGAGAAGAAATCTAGGGTAATTAGAGGGGTGAGGGGGGAGGGAGCGAGGGAAGGGGAGAGATTGGACAAGGGGCATGAAGTAAGTATATTTGTAACAATATATATGCTAGTAATATTGATTTGATCAATGTATCTCAACATTGAACCCCCAAAATATGTATAATCAATTATGATTCAATAAAACTTTTTTTTAAAAAAAGTGAAATGAGAGAGAGAGAGGAAACTCTAGGACCCAAGAAAGGTTCCAAGCTGGTCTCAGTAATAAGTATTAACTGAGCCCTTAGGTGCATGCACTATTCTAGCTTCTGGGAAAGCACTAAAAAAAAACCCCATATCTGAGTTATAAGCATTCTGGCCTCTCTGTAGCATCAGGGGTGGGGCACCTTTCTTTCTGTTCCACAGTACAGGAAAGCAGGAACCATTAAAGTGAGATAAACAGGAAGTATCATACAGAGCTTGGTTTCACTTCCTGGGGGAATGGAGCTCTAGGTGGAACTTCAGGCAGGAAATGAATCCTTCAAATGATTGGGCTTCATAAGGGAACAGAGATACTCTGTTCCCACACAGTGAGGGTTGTTTTAATGAGAGAGAGAAAGAGATGTGACCTATGAATTTAGTCACTTAATGGCCAGTCAGCCAGGTGGGAAGGATGCTAATGGATCACACAGCCCTCCATGGCAGAGGACACAGAGCATTAACCTTAGTATAGGGGAAACAGTAGCACTGTCTGTTGTGAGAATTAAATGAATTATTACATATAAAGTGCTTATAAAAGTGTCTGGTATATGGAAGGAGCTCAATAAATGTTAGTAATTGTTGTTATTAATACTGATACTACATCAGATAATTTTAGGTGATTCATAGGTAAACTTTTCATTTTAATATTTATATATTGATTTTAATGTATTTTAGAAAAATGTAATGTATTTTAAAAATAGCTAGCATATCAAGTCTATGATTTTATAGGCAAAAGTAGAAGGAATTATCACTTTAAAAAAACAAAATAAAATATCATCATGCTTCAGTTTCCAGTTATTAATAACTAAATTGATATAGTAATTTAGTTTCCTTTAATCTTACAGTGATAGTATCTTATGCTTCCATATGATTATGAAGATATAAATTTCCATAAAGTAAGGATTTTGAAGTGGAAAGCCTTGATTCTATAAGAATTTTCCACCTGTTTCCATTCATTTTTATTATAGATTTAAAGATCTTACAATTGACTTATTTGAAGAAATGGTAGGCTACAATTGTGAAAAAATTAATGACTTATGTAGAACCTCTTCCCTTGGCTAAATAAGGTTTCTCCTTTATTAACCTTTAGTTAAGATGATTACAGAACTTTGCATTTTTAACTTGTTGCTGCCACCTGTGAAATTTAAAACCAAGGGAACTATACCATAGAAACAGTGCATTGTTATAAGGTCATGAACACTACCATCATTGTATAGTTTCATATATTTGTAAGCTTGAGATACCAATGATCTAATGAGCATGCTGGGTACAACAGAAAGCCTATGTATTTGCAAAGGCTGCTTTAACCCTGAAAAATAAATATTTGTAGAAGGCATTTTTTTTTTAAGTGGAATAGGTAGGAATATAGTGACTGGAGATAGATATGTTGGTGCTCTTTGATTTCTCCCTAGGGAAGAGTGTTTAAAAAGGGAACAGCTATGAGACAATATCAAGTCAGAAATAAACAAGCTGGACAAGAGGACTTTGTGGATGGAGTGGATCTGGAGTATGAAGTTGGGGGGGTTGAGAACTAGGCTGTGAAAAACTTAGTAGTGGGTGAAGAGCTTGTGTTAACTCCATATATTTTACTTCTTCTAAGATTAGTTTGGGATGGGCAGCCAGAGGAGCCTGGAGCACATGAAAGCCCTGCCCTAAATGGTCCTATTGTACAAATTGAAATTTTATTTTTGTATGAAGACCTTCATTGTTACCCTTGGTCCATTGACTTGGGGACATTTGTTGAACATATACAATACTCTGTGCCAGTCACTGTGCTAGAGTACTGGGAATGTAGCAGCGAGCAAGAAAGACACAGTCTTTGCCCTTGTCTGCTTTAGTCATTTTACCCTAGAAAAGGAAATTTGTTAGGTGAGAAGGAATGAGGAAAAGAGAAGAGAAAAGTTGAGGTTCTGGTCAAGATGGTGGAATAGACAGTCCCCAGCGTCACTGTCTTCCACAAATCAACCAATTTACAACTATAAAAATTTAACAACAGCCAAGCTGGGGCCACTGGAGCTCAGGGGAAGAGGAGGAGAGACCTACAGAGTTCATGAAGGTGGGAGAAACCATGATGAGAGAAGGAAAAAACTGCTCAGAGTGTTTTGGGCTGTGGCTGCTTTAAGGCTAGAACTGCTGAGCGCACAGACCAGGAGCCAGCAGAAGCCACAGCTGTGCCCTTCAGATGGAGTTGCTTGGAGGCGGCAGGGGAAAAGAGGGCCTTGGTAGCCCCAAGGACAGCAAGACCACTAATAGCAAGGAGCCAGAACAGTTGAAAAAGGGGAGCTATTCAGAGGCCGGTGAGTCATCACAAGGGACCGGTGCTGGGCCCGTCCCATGGGAAGTGTTTGGAGCACGGGCAGTGGGGTAGACAGGCCCACCAGGAGAACACTGGGACACAGGAAGGACAGCCGATCCACCCCCCAATCAGTGCAGGCCCACAAAGAGGAGACTGGTTGGGAATGCAGAATTGCATGGAGTGCAGTTTGAAAAGATTCAGGCCCAGATCAGAGTTTATACACAACCCAGGTGCACCTTGTTTCTGGAAAGCCGCAAGTACCTATAAGGTCAACCATTAAATCCTGAGCTGCACAAAAAGTCTTCCCTAGGGAAATAGCAGCAAAGCACCCATTTAGCTCAATAACACAGCTCAAGTACTGGTTACCACAGGAAGTTCCCCTGTTTTAAAAGTAAGCAAAGGACAAAAAATTAGTTCCAGCCCAGGCACACCACCAGCGCCTCAGGGCCCACCAGGGGACCTGAGGTATAGTGCTGGGGACCAGACCCCCCACCCACAACGAGGCACACCACCAGCGCCAAGGAGCATGCCAAAAACATCGCCTCCATGTGGGTGGCCCACCATAGCCACCAAGTTATCTTGGCTGCTGCAAAAGTGACTAGATATCACAACCACCACGCAGATGCGCTGCCAGCCACTGGAGTGCATTGACACAAGGAGAGTCACAAGTAGAGACCAAAGAAAAGAAGAGGATGTCTCTTCACAAAGCCCATTCCAGAGTGACAGAGAAGCATCTTCTCTGATAATATTGGGGGACCTGAACACACCACTCAGCACTGGACAGATCATCTAGGCAACAAATCAACAGAGTAACCATTACTCTTTCAGAGGGAGAGAAGAAATCTAAGGTTATCAGTGGGCGGGGGGAGGAAGAGGGGGATAGGGAGAAATTGAACAAGGGGCATAAAGAATAAGTATGATTTGTAACAATATACATACTAGTAATATTGATTTGATCAACATATGTCAACATTGAATCCCAGAAATATGTATAATCAATTATGATTCAATAAAAAAAAGGAAGAAATGGTCTTTCATCAAAAAGAATAATGGCAGAATTAATCAGAGGGAAAAATATTTGTTTATGTATGTATTGGCTTGTTTTTTGCAAGAGATCGGTAAAGGTACAACTTTCAAAATTGTGGAGAAATTTTTTTTTCTAATTAGAAAAGATCTCATTTTGTGATGTTATTTCCATGTTCTAATAATATAGTCAATCTGTTCTCACTGTCAAGGTTTCTTAAAGCATCATTGTCCTTTCAGATGAATTGCATGCATATTAAACATGTCCAGTTTCATCAGCATCATTGAAGTACTTGTGGATAAACACTAGTCATTTTTTTTAAAGTTTCCTAAAACACGCTACAAGTTTATCCTGCTCTCTTATATCCTGACTACTGTTTTTTAAATGTATAATCAGACACCTAATACCTTAGAAATACTGACACCATAAGTTTTTTTAGAATGTACACCACTCAATAATCTACATTTGCTCAAAGTTATGTTTAATTTTTCAGGGAGCATTAGGCCATAAATAAGAGAATGACTGAACCTTATCATTGATAGTACCACTCAGTGAGATGCATTTTATGAGCTTGTGTTTAGACATGCAACTCCTATGGTGCTATTTGACAACATCGGATAGTTTGGAGCCTGTGGACATTCATGAATGTTGTTCTTTTTGTTGTTGTTATGTTCCGTTTTGTTGGCAGATTTGCATTTATCAATTAAAATACAAAGAAATGAAAAAAAGAAGAGAAAAATTAATTTTGGTTTGGGGGGAGCTTTGATTAGAGAGGGCAAACTGAAGGTACTAGTGTTGTTTCTCTTTTTGTTTGTGGACAAGGCAATGAGTTGCAGGGTTGTGGGCAAAGAAAAAGAAAAGTAGATGGCTCCTCTCACCTGAGTGGTCCTTCGGTCACTGCCTGTTCCTGGTCCCTTTATCTTTAAGATTCTTATATTCTTGGGCTATTCATTAGAATGAAGGTAGACAGGATTTCGTCAGAGGTGCAGTTCATCTCTGGATGTTTTCTAGAAAAGCAAATTGTGTGAAAATTAAGTAAATTGACAGACCACCAGACTCAGTTTTCTTTTTTCCAGTATAAGCTTT
Source organism: Galeopterus variegatus (assembly GCF_000696425.1). Taxonomy (NCBI): domain Eukaryota; kingdom Metazoa; phylum Chordata; class Mammalia; order Dermoptera; family Cynocephalidae; genus Galeopterus; species Galeopterus variegatus. The sequence continues at coordinate 4,536 of NW_007747039.1, read as the reverse complement.
GTGCCTTTGAGACTAAGGTAGTAGTGTTTGACTTCCAGGCTAGGATGTTAGTTTAGTTTGTTGGTGCTTCTATGCAATTACGGTGTTCTTAGAAAGCACTGAGGAAGTCTTAAAATCATAATCTAATTTTCTCTAATGCTATAATGAATAATAGAATTCTATAAAGAATTCAAGTAACTAGAAAAGGTAAAATTTTCCAAATACTTTTTATATAGCTCTTTTTCAGTGGTGTAACTGAAAACAATTTAAATTTATCAGTGGAGGACTTTTTAAATATGACTAGGGGTTATGATTGATTCTTTGTAATTATTTTGTTTTCTAGAATAAACTTATATAATAACCTAAATTATGATATACCCACATAACTGAAAACCATGCAGTCGTTAACAAGAATGATGTAGATCTCTGTGTTTGACGTGGAAAGATTCCTATGATATATTGTTAAGTTCTGATCTTAAAGAAACAGTAGATATTATGAAAACTATATAATTAAAAACTTTGAATGTTAGGAATCTAATATTACCTGAAGAAGTTTTACTATTTGGAATAGATTCCTTCTGTAGAAGTAGTCTGATATATTGCTTATGACTTTGTAATTCACAATCCAAGCCTGATTTTTCAGTCCTTAAATTTTAAATTTTTGAAAATAAGTTCACATGAAAACTAGAATTGAGTTGGGGTGGCTCTGTGATCCTGCTTCCTTCAGGAGTCTCTTCTGTAAACTGTACCTTTTTTGGAAAGACTCCTGGAAGGAAAGTGTCCTGCTGTGCCTGGCCATGTGGACTCCTAATCTGTTTGCAGAGATAACAGGTTAGAAAATAAGTTGGAAAAATGCAAACTATTTAATTCCTTCCAGCTGGGAACAGAGATGATGCCTGAAAGGAAAAGAGAAGATAGGTCTGGCTCCTGAGGCTTTGGAAGACTGAAAAAACTTGGAAAGACTTGGAAAAGGAGTGAGCCAGGTATTGGCAGATCAGTGTGCCTTTCTGGAAAAGGATACAGACCTTTCGTGGCTTGTAGCATTTCCTGTGGCTCACTTGCAATTGTGTTGTGTAAGGGGGAAGGTGCTTCTCATCAGGTTTCATGGAATAGGTAGTTTGTGATGAATTCAGGTAAGAAGTTCCATCCAGTTTTTGTAGCCTGTGGCAGGACAGATGTCATATTGTAGGGCAAGTCAGAAACCGTGTTTGATTCCTGGACCCAGCCTAGCTGCTTGCCTTGATGTGAATTATCACTTCTCCCTAAGTTTCACTTTCATCTTTAATAAAAAGAACATGATAATAACTGCGCTGCCTCTGTGGATTTCTGTAAGAAATTAATTAATACATTTAAAAAGCCCTTTGTTGTACTGTTCAAGATCGTATGACCTTCTCAGTCTTAACCTCTTATAATTTCCTATGGATCTTCAGCTGTAGGAACATGGATCTAGCCACTGATTCATGAGTAATCCTTTCACTTTCAGGCCTCTACCTTGGTTTCTGCCTAGACCTCCTCTTCTTTTCCCTGTTAAATTCCTCCTACTTAAACTTTAAATCTTAACTCCTCTACTATCCTTCTTTAGGTCTAATAGAGTTTGTTTTATAAATCTGGCTGCTCCAACATTGGGTGC
>NW_007747039.1:0-2196 GCF_000696425.1 Galeopterus variegatus | reverse complement strand
GAACCCGGGGCCTTGGTGTTATCAACACCGCACTCTACCGAGTGAGCCACGGGCCGGCCCTAATGAAGCACCCGGGGCCTTGGTGTTATCAGCACCGCACTCTACCGAGTGAGCCACGGGCCGGCCCTAATGAAGCAGTTTTAAACAACTTCAGAGCCCACTCCCAACTGTGGTGTGAAGAAGTAACCAAATTTATTTCAGTAGGATTTCTCTTAACACCTTGACCATTAGACCTCCCTGCAGCCAGTCTCTCAGATCAGCGGTCAGAATTAAGCTTTTAATGTTGACCTTTGGGAACAGTCCTTGAGAAGCTCTAGATGTTCAGTCTAAAAAGTTGTATAGAAGGGAGAAATGGAAGATCCCTCAAGTAGACAATTTAGTTTCAGGAGTCTATCATTTGGGAGAAGAATATTTGATGGAAAATAAATGATAAAAGAAAAATGACATTTTATGTTTATTCCAGAAATTTTAATAAATTCAACTTCCAATTTTACATATATTTGAAGTATAACTTTCCTCTCATTTTATCATCAAAATTAAAACAATATAATTTTTCACAGTAGAATAAAATGGTAAGAATTTCCTGATTAGATACAGCAACTAATTTTCGACAAGGGCACAAAGAAGATACAATGTCTTCTCAATAAATGTTGCTGGGAAAATGGATTTCCACATGCAAAAGAATGAAATTGGACCCATTCTTATACCACACAAAAATCAACTCAAAGTGGATAAAAGACCTAAATATAAGATCAGACACTATATAAAACTCGTAGAAGAGAACATAGGGGAAAAGCTCCTGGACGCTGGCCTTGGCAATGCGTTATTGGCTATCACACACCAAAAGCTCAGGCCACAAAAGCAAAAATAAATAAATGGGACTTCATTAAACTAAAAAAACTTCTGCACAGCAAAGGAAACAATCAACAAAATGAAATAGCAGCCTATAGATTGGGAAAAATATTTGCAAACCATATATCTGATAAGGGTTTAATATCCAAAATTTATAAAGAACTTACAACTCAGTATTGGAAAACTAAATAACCCAGTTAAAAAATGGCTAAAAGACCTGAATAGACATTTCTCCAAAGACATAAAAATGGCCAACAGGTATATGAAAAGATGCTCAACATCATTAATCAACAAATGCAAATCAAAACCACTATGAGATACTACCATACACCTGTTAGGATGGCTTTTATCAAAAAATCAAAAGGTAGCAAATGTTGACAAGGGTGTGGAAAAAAGAGAACTCTTGAACATCGACCATTGGCGGGAATGTAGATTGGTACAGCCATTATGGAAAACAGTATAGAGGTTTCTAAAGAAATTAAAAATAGTTCTATTTTTAATTGTTCTATTTTTTTATTTAACTACCATATTAGCCAGCAATCCCTCTTCTGGGCACATACCCAAAGGAAATTAAATACTACCTCATAAAGATATCTGCATTGTTATGTTCATTGCAGCATTCACAATAGCCATAATATGGAAACAACCTAAGTGTACATCGATGGACAAATGGACAAAGAAACCGTGATACAAATATACAATGGAGTATTATTTAGTCTTAAAAAAGAACGACGTCTTGTCATTTGCCATAGCTTGGATGAGCTTGAAGGACATTATGCTAAGTGAAATAAGCCAGACAAGGAAAGAAAAATATTGCATGATCTCACTTATATTTGGAATCTAAAATAAGTATAAAATATGTATTTATACATATATATATTTAAACAGAGATAGGGAATAAAACAGTGGTTGATGGGGGTAGGGGAATAGAGAGATGCAGGTCAAAGGATACAGAGTAGCAGATACGTAGGATGAACCAATCTAGAACTCTAATGTACAACATGAAGACTTTAGGTAATAGAATTGTAGTATGTACGGGATTTGTGTTACATGAGTAGATTTTAGCTGCTTTTGCCACAAAAACAACAATAACAANACGGGATTTGTGTTACATGAGTAGATTTTAGCTGCTTTTGCCACAAAAACAACAATAACAACAAAGGGGTAACTATGTGAGGTGATGACATGTTAATTTGCTTCACTATAGAAACCTTTTTACTGTCTATATGTATCCCATAATATCATGTTGTATGCCTTAAATATACACAATAAAATTTATTTTTTTTTTATTTATTTATTTATTTTTTTGTCTTTTGTCTTTTTTCCGTGTCCGGCAACGGATCG
>NW_007747038.1:12460-12758 GCF_000696425.1 Galeopterus variegatus | reverse complement strand
AAAGTTGAAGTGGAGCCTCATGTTCCCTCTCCAAGGACCAACTTCTCACACCAACGCAGCTTCACTAAGGAGCGAGCTCTGGCTTTGTCCCGATATTAGAAAGGGGGCTAAAACAACAATCTTCTAAGATAAAATGTTAAAACTAAAAGATTCTGGTTGTGGCCATGACTCTTAGGGTAGAGGGGACGATGCAGGAGAAAGGGAGCAGTTTTCAGAATGGACTTGAGTGTGCTTGTCACATCCCCAAGAATCACTGCCATAGGGAGTCCCCAGGTATAGAAGGGAAGTTGTCATACAT
>NW_007747038.1:6519-11719 GCF_000696425.1 Galeopterus variegatus | reverse complement strand
GTTCCATTACTTCACAGAGTTAATTCATTTTAACAACGATGTTTCTTAGTTACAAAGTACCGGCAGTTGGTCCTATAACCCGTCCTTTTACCCTGAGAAGGTGAGCCTGACTCAGATTTGAAGGGAGAAGAAGGAAAGCAGCATGTATACAGAATCACGCCTCTTCAGCATGCACCCTGCCACCATGCCCACTGAAGTTCAGAGTCTGTGCCCCCACTCCACATGAAAGGGCATCGGGTGTAGGGGTCCCTTACTATCTGGATATACACAGGAACAATCACAATGGGCCTCAGAAAAATCTAGCCTCAAACTGATGCTCAATATGAGAGCCCCAGAAGGCTCAAGTGATTCTCACCTCAGCTCCCTTACTCTGCCCAGAGATCACTGGTGTGCCATGAACTGGGGTCAAAACAAAAATGAAATCAAGAGTTCTGGTCAGATCCCACCATGCTATTTCAGGCACAGACCACTTAGACAAACAGGTAGCCAGGTCAAATTTTGCCTTCTAGAAAGAGGACCATTATTACCTGAAGAACGGTTTATGAAACACTGGAGCACTCTGCTTTCTAGCTTCAAAAAAATCAGAGATCACTTCCCCTATATCAAATTACTGAACCATTTTCTCAGTCAATGCACTTACTCATCTGGAAAAGGGAACAAGTATCTCAACTCATTCAGCAGAAATGTTTTTAGTTGGCTTCTGAAACACCATTTACAATTACTGAAAATCCTTTAAAACACCACCATTTTCATAGTGAAAAAACAAATACCTTGAAAAATGAATATGCGCTGGCTAATCCAACACAGGAGGTAAAGAATAAGTTTGAGTCAAAAAGGCTTGATTTGGAATCACAGTTTTGTCACTTCTCAGCTCTGAGACCATGACCATGAGCAAATTACTTAAAATCTCTGAACCCAAGTTTTCTCTATAAAGTAATGATAAAACATTTCACAGTATAGTTCTGAGGAGTATATAAAAAAAAACAGAAAAAGTGCCCCCATAAAAATGCTTAGTCAATAATAGAAATTAAATAAATATTAATTTCCTTCCTCTTATTAGTTAAAAAAATCTATGTCAAAATTATTTTAGGGGCCGGCCCGGTGGCGCACTGGATAGTGTGCCGCTTGGGAAGCGCGGCGGCGCTCCCGTCCGAGGGTTCGGATCCCACATACAGACCGGCTCCCGCTCACTGGCTGAGCGAGGCGCGGGAGCAACGCCGAGGCTTGCGATCCCGTTGCCGGTCCCCGGTCCGGTACGGGGGCAACACTGAGGGTTGCGATCCATTGCCAGACACGGAAAAAAGACAAAAGACAAAAAAAAAAAAAAGTTATTTTAAATGTTGGATATGATTTTAAAACTGAATTAACATGCCAATGTCTTACCTATGCAACTGTACTTTATATTGCTAATTTACTATTCATGTAAAATTTGAATGAATTATAATTCTGTGTAATCATCTAGGTGAACAATTTGAATTGGTACCATGATCTGGATCTCTTTTTTCAGGAGTATGTTGCAACTTTCGCTTCTGATCAATCTCACTATGGTAGAAAAGAAAGAAGGACAAGTCTGTGCCTCTTCAGTTGAATAACAACAATATGTTATGGCCTTTTTTCTACGGAGTCCACTTTTGTGTTAGATAACATGTATCTCTCAAAATATTTCTGCTATCTGTCTTCCAGAGCCGTCTTATGACCTCTAAATATTGCATTATAGTGATCTATATAGTTTTAGAAGCAAATACATATAGTCCTGCAAAAAGAAGAGGGAAAGAAAGACCATGCTTGATGCATCTAAAAGAGTAGAGAGGCACATTCTTATGGCCAAGAACAACAGCAGGCTTGTCCATCTGTCCATCATCAAACTGTGTTGTGCTCACTAGTTATGAACAGGAGGTGGCCATCACACTGAAATAGAATTTCTGCCATCAGGAAGACAAGATGAAAGGGGAAGAAAATGAGTTACTATCAGATTCGATGTCTAGACTAGCATGACGTATAGAAAGAATTGCTGCTTGTTTCTTACACAGACTATAAAACTTTTTTCATTCTTTTATTCATTCATTAAACATATTCTGAATGCTTTCTAGAATCCAGGCACTGTGCTAACCACTATTGGATACAAACAATAATTTCTTTCTTTAGGAATTCCTGTTTCACAGGAGGAAAAGAGAAGTAAACAAACAATTATAATATGGTAAAATGACAGCTAATGCACATACAATGTGCTATGGGAGCCCAAAGCAAGAAGTAATTAACTATGCAAAAATATGGCAGCTTTACGAATTTGTGAGTCACCTTTGCACGGGGCTATGCTAATCTTCTCTGTGTTGGTATATGTACTGCAGGAGTGAGGCCAGCCACAGAAGTGGGATAGAAAATCCAAGAATGAACAGATGGGTCTTGATCAGCTATGTTTGTCTTAGAGTGGAAGAAAAAATGTTATTTTTCTTACCTTCATTGACTGCAGTCTTTTTTTATGTGTGTGTATGTTTAATTTTTATGATTTTTAACCTTACTAACTCCATATAAACATGCTGATTTGTATATTCTATAATATCAGTATGTTTGAGTTTGAACATTGGACAACATAGATCGATATAGACACAATGTAAATGTGGACATGTATGTAAACATAGAGATAAAAGTAGAAGTACATATGGGTAGCTTCTTGTTTCTTGAAATACTGCTTATATAATTCTTAAATTTCACAATAAAACATTGTCTTTTAGGCAATTTCCTAACAGAAAAGTGAAGAAAAGGCATAGCATCTATTGGCATTTAGCTAATTAAGATGTTAATACAAATAAATCCTCAGTGTGCTTTAAGAATACTATAAAGACTTCTTTTTAATTGAAAAAAAAAAGTGAATAAGGAGTGAATTGAGGCACTCCCATTTAAGCTAAATCAAAGTCTGGGTAAACCATCAGCTTGAAAACCCTATTTAAACATCTATTGGCTTTGTTGTTAACACATCACTTTGGAAACCTAAAATTTACATCAGTTTCAGATGAAATGTATTATTCCTCTATGAGGCAAATTTGGAGCTAAATAGTTTGCCCAAGACTCATCTTGGTCATCTCTGGCTTTGGCATTCTTCTTTGTTGTCCCTGTAACCATACATTGCCCACGAGTTATAAGCATGAAAATATTGGTGGTCCCCTCCATGACCCCTCCCCCAGTCACAGGAGCTAATGGCATCTTCTGAACTAGGAACACCAAGATACTAGGCACCAGGCTCACTCAGAGTCAAGGACTGCCTTGAAGAACCCACTCCAAAGAATAATAGGCATCACTCTCCCTGACTCTGTCCTGATGTCCTGTCCGGGTGGCCACCAAAACTGAAAGGCTCTATTCCCTGACAAATACAAGGCAACATAGACACATTGTTATTATTATCCATCAATCTGACAAGACGTGAAAGTCCTAAATTTTATCTCTAATCTCTACTTTAGTCACATAATTAACCTTTTTCACTTGCCAAATTTTCATTTGTACCTTACCTATATATAATGAAAACCACAGTGCCCATGGATATGGCCTAATGTTTTTATTCTGTTCATCTGTCAGTTCTGTATAAGTAATTTCTGGTCACTGTTCCGATGAGTTTCTCTTATTCTAACACTTAGCATAGCTTCATGGGTAATTTTATTTTTACTGAACGTTTTCTACAGATGGTGGTGGTGCCAGCTTCTCTGTTCTACTCTAACAAGTATACAAGTGTTATCCCATGAATGGGTAAGTTTTTGCCAAGAGCTGTATTATTTACTATGATTTCCGTTACAGATTTCTAACCAACATAGTTTTTTCATTCATTGCATATGTAATGCTGCAAATATATATGTGTATGTGTGTGTGTGTGTGTGTGTGTGTATATGTATATGCAATTAAAAAATAAAAAGTAATGACTCGAGCCCAAGGAGTCTGTCTCATAAATACTATGGAGAGAGTCATTCATTAACTTAAGATTGAAGGCCTGAAAGCTACTTGACATTAAATAGAGACCAAGAGAAGAAGAATTAATTAGTGGAAATTTTTTAAAAGTTGATGCTACTGTGAAAGAAATGGTTTGTTTCTAATGGTAAAAGTTGTGAAATCTTTTCTAGGTTATCTAATAGCAAATATTCAGAAAAAAAGAGAAAAATTTAAAATGACCAGCATAGAAAAGGGCTAGGTAACACTCAACTTATGAGTGTATCATGGTTCCAAAACTCCAAGAGCCTGCCGGTTGTATAGTTTTGAGAAAGTGTTTTCCCTTAAAGCATTGTTAGACATGGTAGAAACACTTTGTTTTCAACTCACTTATGCCAATCTAAACTAAAATGTGGTTGAAGTATAATATAGCCCTACTAATGCCATTTTGAATTCACTTAGCCATTTGTTACGCACTTCTGAATTTCCATTCGTGGACAGTAATGAAAACCACCATTTATTGGGCATATACATAGTATTTCTCAGGCTCTGTACCAATTTCATTCTTACCTCGATCTATGAGATAATTATTGTTATTCTCTTTTACAGATGTGCAAACAGGCCAAATAATTCTAAAGTAATCTGTCCTAGGCATGAGTATGGAAATTACTCTGTATATATGCATGAGGGAAAATGTGTTTTAAGTCGGTCATTTCCCAGTTTTCATACTTGAGAAGCAGAGAGCAATCCATACTTGGAGAGCAGAAGCTCCAGACACAAAATCCCCTGTAATGTATTCACAGGACATAGCACAGTGCATTTGCAGCCTTCAGGAGCATAAGTAGATTTAGACATATTTTGGGGCGCTCTTTTAAGAGTCTTGTTAGACCTTTAGATCCTATTTTTAATAACTCTTTTAATCTTTTTAATATACTCAGCCAAAGTTCAGAGCTGCTGCTTAGCTTGAAGCTACAACGTTCTGTATTTTCCACTTTAACCTGTACTTGGGCCACATTTTTTATAGTGAAGGATAGATTTTCCTTCATGAAGGAATAATATTTGTCCTTAGGAAAAATGGTATTCAATTTCAATAAACATTTACTAAGTACCTTTTCAGAAGTCAAAAGCTAAGTCTGCAGAGGGTAAAAAGATGAATAAGACTTAGTCTGTGTCTGCAAGGGGCTTAAAATCTAAATTATGGAGACAGAAATAGTTTGAATCAGGGGCAAAGTTGAAGTGGAGCCTCATGTTCCCTCTCCAAGGACCAACTTCTCACACCAACGCAGCT
>NW_007747038.1:4477-5609 GCF_000696425.1 Galeopterus variegatus | reverse complement strand
TAATGATACCATAGTGTATATTCATTTTTCTATTTGCACTTATTTAATATTGAACAAAGAAGAATATTTGACACAAAGTCTAGATCAAGAGGGACTTAATTCAAGTAGGTGATTACCTTTGTCACTCATTAAAAAAGGGCTGTCTCTTCAGAAGGAGGCCTGAATCACGGCAAAGTTGAGTTGCTTAGAAAGGAGTCTGTGATAAAAACAAGTATGAAGATGGTTATCTAAAGCAAATGACTTTAACTCATTAAAAACCAACCTTTTGAGAATACTCTCATAACTTACTATTATTCATAGTCCCTGTTAACCCAGAGAATTAGCATGATTCTTTCTGCACATAAAATATTGTGTAGAAAATATATGTAGAAAATATCTCAAATCTCTCTTTTGAGAAGGAGCCTTTCTCCTCTTTATTACTAAAATAAAATTCTCTATGTCACAGCTCTCTGAATTTATCTTAGTCCTTATTTTTATTCTTTATCTACTCTCACGCTTCACATTCCACTGTAAAATGCATCCCTAACCAGTTAACGGTTCCATCTCATTCTTCGCCCACAGACACTCTTTGTTTAGCACTTACATTTATGTTCCTGTGTTCTGCTGCCACACTGACTAACAAATTGATTGTGATGGTTGCTGTTTTTGTTTTGAGTTGAGCGTTTTTTGTATTTTAATCTTAGGCAGAGGGTTTTTTGTTTGTTTTTAATAATTATACAACACATAACAATTTGTGAACATTTAAGTTACAGAAAACCATTTTCTACATGAAGGGAATGGCTGGCCAGTTAGTTCAGTTGGTTAGAGTGTGGTGTTGCTAACAGCAGGGTAAGGTTTTGGATCCCCATACCAGCCAGACACCTAAATAAGTAAATGAAGGGAAAAAGCTACACAGTTTTACCATGTAGAACACACTGCTAAAATTTCAGTATTTTTCCTTTCAGTACTTTTTCTAGGTATTTTTTTAGCTTTTTATTTTGAAATAATTTTAGACTCACAAAAAAAGTTGCAAAAATAGTCCAGAGAGCTCCCATATATTCTTCACCCAGCCTCTACTGTTAACATGTGAACACCTTCCATAACCACAGTATAATTATCTACATCTTCCATGTATATTTTAAGGTTGGAATAT
>NW_007747038.1:2053-3596 GCF_000696425.1 Galeopterus variegatus | reverse complement strand
GGATATTGAGATCATTTGCAGATTTTTAACACGTTATTGAAAACCCTCATCAACACAGGTCATCATAATTTTTAAAAACATCTACAAATTTTATAAGCCAAAAAAATGGTCTCTCATTTTAAATTGCTTTTTTAGTTATTATTGAAAGTGAACATTCTAAATACTTATTGGTCATTTTTATTTCGTCCTTTGTAAATTTTTCATTCTTTATTCAGGCTCTTTGCTCACGTTCCTACTAGTGTCTGAATTTATTATTTACAAATTTGTGTAAAGCTTACATATTAAGAAATTTAAGCTTTTGACTCAAAGACTGCAAATGTTTTCCATTGTTTGATAACTGCTTTTTGATTGTTTTGTTTACATTTTGATAATTCAAAACAATTTTGCAGAATGAAAACAAAATCTCTTTTATAGTAGTCATTTGTAATCAGATAATTTCATAAATTAAGACTTCCATTCCTTAACTCGGTGTTTCTCAAACTGAGATCCGCCAACCACTAAGCATCTGAAGATGTAACTCTTAAGAATTATGAGAATTTCTTTCCTTAAAAAAGAGTACGTATACAGTATTATTCTAATTTGACAAAAAGTGTAATAGGCACAAAAGTCAAAGGAGGAATCTCCACTTAAATTAGATGCCATTTTATACATAATAAAAATATTATCAAAGGATCAGTTTGCATTGTCTGTTCTCTAGAGTTCATTATTTTATACTATTTAATGTCTTATAAATATTTGTAAACTAAAAACTAATTTTTTTGTTGTTATAAACTGAAAATCAGAAAGCTGTATTCCACTTTTGCAATGCCAAATTTCTTAAAAGTCCCAAAGCACCCCAAGCTCTTCTGTCACCTGTCTCTGTCCTTACTGCTTCCTTTGCCTGGAATACTCTCTCACTCCATCCCTCCAGCCTCCCCCCCCAACTGGAAAACTACTGTGTCTCACTGTCATTCATTCATACCACCCCCAATATTGTCTTAATTATTGTATTCTCTGCTAACTTGTTCTCTATGGTTATTTTTACTGTTGCCTTATCCTGACATTTTTTATAGCTGTCACCCCCCCCCCAACTGTCAGTAACCTGAGAACAGGAGACTCAGTCATCACCCCAGTGCCAGTGCCTAGCAAAGTTCCCAACATATAACAAGAGCCCCGTTAATATTTATGAAATAAATTATCCATATAAGGTAACAATCTTCTGGGAGAATTATGAGAAACTTGTTTTCTAAATTATACTGATAAGTAATATTGCAAGTTCGTCTTCCAACTCTGCCATTAGTTCTGTCTCATGGGATCCACAGCTTCATTTGGGCACTGTCCAACACTTGCTACTCCGTGATGAGTGACTCCAGCCAAAGATAACACCTTCCCTCAGGCAGGTGATTAATAATCACTCTTATTTTTTTCTTTAACTTTTTATATTGAAATAATTTCAAACTTACAGATGAATTAAACTTACAGAAGAGCCGGAAGATGCTATGGTTTAAATGTTTGTCCTCTCCCAAACTCATGTTGAAATTTTTTTTTTTTAATGCTGATGGAT
>NW_007747038.1:0-1257 GCF_000696425.1 Galeopterus variegatus | reverse complement strand
AAACTTACAGAAGAGCCGGAAGATGCTATGGTTTAAATGTTTGTCCTCTCCCAAACTCATGTTGAAATTTTTTTTTTTTAATGCTGATGGATATTTTTATTTTTTTAATTTCTATTGAATCATAATTGATTATATGTATTTTGGGGGTTCAATGTTGACATATGTTGATCAAATCAATATTACTAGCATATATATTGTTACAAATCGTACTTATTCTTTGTGCCCCTTGTCCAATTTTTCCCTACCCCCCTCCCCCTCCCCCTCTAATTACCCTAGCTTTCTTCTCTCCCTCTGAAAGAGTAATGGTTACTCTGTTGATATGTTGCCTAGGTGATCTGTCCAATGCTGAGAGGTGGGTTCAGTTCCCCCAATGTTAATGTAGAGCAGATGCTTCCTCTGTCACTCTGGAATGGGCTTTGTGGAGAGAGACATCCTCTTCTTTTCTTTGGTCTCTTCTGGTGACTCTCCCTGTGTCAATGCACTCCAGTGGCTGGCAGACCATCTGCATGGTGGTTGTGGTGTCTAGCCACTTTCATGGCAGCCGTGGTTATTGTGGTGGCTGTGGTGGGCCACCCACATGGAGGTGATGTTTTTGGCATTCTCCTTGGTGCTGGCAGTGTGCCTGGTTGTGGGAGGGGGGTCCAGTCTCTGGATCCATGCCTCAGGTCCCTGGGTAGGCCCCAAGGTGCTGGCAGTTTGTCTGGTTGTGGGAGGGGAGTCCAGTGTCCACTCCATGGCTCAGGTCCCCAGGCAGGCCCCAAAGCACTGGTGGTGTGCCTGAGTCAGTACTAATTTGTTGCCCGTTGCTTACTTCTAAAATGGGGGAACTTCCTGTAGAGACCAGGACTTGAGCTATGTGGTTTAGCTAAATTGCTGCTTTGCTGCTGATTCCCTAGGGAAGGCTTTTTGTGCAGCTCAGATTTTAATGGTTGATTTTATAGGTACTTCTGGCTCTCCAGAGACCCAGTGCACCTGGGTTGTGTAGAAAATCTGATCTGGGCCTGAGCCTTTTCATCAAACTGCACCCAATGCAATTCTATATTCCTGACCAGTTTCCTCTGAGTGGTCCTTTGCTGATTGGGGTGCCGGTCAGCTATTCATGCTGTGTCCCAGTGTTCCCCCGGTGGGCCCATCTCCCCCACTGCCTGTGCTGCAAACACTTGCCATGGGACAGGCCCTTGCAATAACTCACTGGTCTCTGAGTGGCTCCTTTTTGTCAGTTGTTGTGGCTCCTTTTTGTCAGTTGTTGTGGCTCCT
>NW_007747037.1:12495-12759 GCF_000696425.1 Galeopterus variegatus | reverse complement strand
TACAAGAAAGAGATGACCTCAGTGAAAAGCCAGCTGATTTGCAAATGGAATTGAAGGGAAACATAGAAAGTCTAGAAATTCTAGGGCTTACAGGGTTGAAAAATACAATCATCTCTCATTTCCAACCTCGGCAGTTTGCAAAACATTCTCAAAATAGGACACAGCTTCAGGGCACAGATCAAAACAAAGCTATGGCCATTAACACTCAGCCTGGATTGGAGGCCAAGGCCAAATTCAGGGCATGGCTGTCACTCCCTTTGTTAA
>NW_007747037.1:7706-11820 GCF_000696425.1 Galeopterus variegatus | reverse complement strand
ACTCAGCCTGGATTGGAGGCCAAGGCCAAATTCAGGGCATGGCTGTCACTCCCTTTGTTAAGACCTCGGATAAGAAGAAGATGCTCCCGGGGTATCCTGTCAGTTGGACCAAATGACTCAAAGGAAAAGTCTTATAAAGTGTGATGGTGTCAAAGAACTGGAAATCACATCAAGATAGAGAGCAAGGCATGTCTCAGAAAGCATTGTGGGTTTGGCTACTGATACTTCAAAAGGAGTGTTTGAGAGAGTTATATTGCTGAAGGTGCTGCCCGTCTAGATTAAATAAGACTGATTTTTCAGGACATAAAATGATCTTGGGCTACGGCATTCTACAGGCAGGAAGCAGGCTGATGATGATGATAAGAAAGACACAAATACCCAAAAGAAAAATAGCAAAGAGCAGAAATAGTTCACAGAAGAGGAGACACTTAAGGCTGATAGTCATAACTACCTCCTAACAGTGAATGTTCAGACCCAGCAATTCCACTTTTTCATATATATCTAATAGAAGTCTTGCCTATGTCAGAATGTTCATACACATTCATGTGTCACTTAATGACGGGGATATGTTCTAAAAAATGCATCGTTAGGTGATTTGGTCATTGTGCAAACATAGAATGCCCTTACTCAGACCTGGATGGTGTAGCCTACTGCACACCTAGGCTATGTGGTGTAGCCTGTACAGCATGTTACTGTACTGAATACTGTAGGCAATTATAATGCAATAGTAAGTATTTGTGTATCTAAACATAGAAAAGGTACAGTCAAAGTAAAAGATAAAAAAATGGTGCACATGTATAGCACACTTACCATGAATGGAGCTTGCAGGACTGGCAGCTGCTCTGGGTGAGTCAATGAGTGAACAGTGAATGAACGTGAAGGCCGAGGACGTCACTGTGCACTGCTGTAGACTTTATAACACTGTACACAGAGGCGGCACTAGATTTATATAAAAAAATTTGTATTTCTTCAATAATAAATTAATGTTAGCTTACTGTAACTTTTTTACTTTACTAATTTTTTATTATTTATCTTTTTCTTTTGTAATAACACTTAAGTTAAAACACAAACATATTGTACAGCTATTCAAACATATTTTTTATATCCTTATTCCATAAGCTTTTGTCTATTTATTTATTTATTTATTTATTACTTTTAAACTTTTTTGTTAAAAACTAAGACACAAACAGAGCACGGTGTTAAAATGCCAAAGTCAGGAGTTCAGATCCCTATACTGGCCAGCCACCAAAATACAAACAAAAACAAATTAAGACACAAATACACACACATCCTAGGCCTATACAAGGTCAGGATCGTCAATGTCACTGTCTTCCACCTTCACATCTTGTCCCACTGGAGGGTCTTCAGGGGCAATAACACATGGGGAACTGGCCTCTCCTGTGATAACAATACTTTCTTCTGGAATACCTCCTGAAGGACCTGCCTGAGGCTGATTTACAGTTTACTCTTGTTTTAATAAATAGAAGGAGTATACTCTAGAGTAACAATAAAAGTCTGGTACAGTAAGTACATAAACCAGTAACATAGTCATTTATTTCCCTTGTCAAGTATTACATACTGTGCATAATTGTGTGTGCATTGCTTTTCTACGACTGGCAGCACAGTAGTTCTGTTTACATGTGAGTGATGCATTGTGCTACATTACAATGGCTATAGGCAACAGGAATTTTTCAGCTCCATTATAATCCAGGGGGCCACCGTGGTACATGCAGTCCTCTGTTGGCTGAAATGTTTTGCGGTACATGGCTGTGTAAGAATGTTCAGCACTGTTTATAATGGCGAAAATCTGGAAAAGACTTAAATGCCCATTAAGAGAGAGTGAATGAATAAACAATAGAGTACTTACCCAATAGAATATTGTATAGCATTTAAAACAACTGAACTGTAGTGATAATAATACGAATGTACTGTGTATTAACAAAATACTATTCAGCAAAAAGTAAGTCCTTATGATTATAAACAGTCTGATACTCTTTTTATAATGTAAAAATAACAGAAGTAAAATATATGTACATTTTAGAAATACATATAGATTAAATTTATATTTGGGGAAATTGTTTATCTTGGGTTGGGGGCATCAGGGAAAAGTGTGGAGGGCAAATGTGAGGGTTATCCTTACATGTAGGCTTTTGTCTAGGCACTAGCTTCTGTTTTGAGCGGTGGTTCACATGGGTTTAGGCATTATTAAAAATAGCTAAAACTTTAAAAAAAGAGATTGTTTGGATTGCTTTTTAAAATCATAGAGCTTAAAGAAGGTTTTTAGAAGTCAGTTAGTTCTACTCCCTTATTTTTCAAATGAGAAAATTGAGGCACAGATTTAGAGACTGGCTGACCCAAGTTATACAATATGTGAGTGGCACAGCCTTCCTGGAGACCAGCAACATTAACCTTGTTGCTCTTGTCATTCCCCTATGGATACCAGGGGGGCACTCAGCTCCTGGCTAAGGCTCCCCAAAATCTGTTACCAAACCCAGGTCTGGCTGCCTGCCCCCTTTCAAAAGCAAACCACACAAAAGTCAAATGCTGGTGAAAATGGAAGTCAGCTTTTATTCAGGAACACTGGTTATCTCAGGAGAGATGTTAGGTTGGCCCATCTCTCTGGTAGACCTGAAGGAGAATGGGCAGGCTAAAGCCATCTCCAAGACTCAGGTTCACTGAGGGATTTTTAGAGGGGGCTGAGGGAATGCACCATGGGAATATGAAAAGCAGGAGGGAGGGCACGTGAGCTGATGGGTTCCATGTAAGAAGCCAGGTGCAAGGTCTTGACAAAACTCTGTCTGCTTTCTGTTCCCTTCTTTGATATTATCTCAAGGTCCTACTGGAATCAGCATACCTTTATTGACATTTTCTTTGGTTTCCTTGTGTCTGGATAGTACTTGCAAGTCTGCAGCTCTAGGCTGGCTAGAAAACAATTTTACGTTCATGTAAATAATGTCCTCTTGGCCCATAATCAAAGTTTGAAATATCAAATAACCATGGGAAAAGAGGGAACTCAGAGAAATACATGCCAAGAAAAAAACCGTGTCTTTTTAAAAATTTGCCTACAGACCATGTGGTTGTAGGTCCCAACACAGCTTCAGTCCTGCTCATTCGAACACTATCTTCATACTGACACACCCAAGCCAAGGCTGCATCCTTCCTTTACCTCACATCCAGCCCTCTAGTCACCCCGCTGTACTGTGCAGGTAGGTGTCCTGCTCTACCTGTTCAACACACCTGGATCTATCCTCTTTTCACTGTCCTTGTGTCAACTGAAACTACTGTTATCTCTTGCCTGGATTCCTGCCGTAGCCTTCTGACTGGTTCTCCTATGTTCTCCCTTGTTCTCCAAAATATTTATTCTCCACACAGTGGAAAGAGTAATCTTACTAAAACAAGAAGTCAGTTCATGTCCTTTACTCATTTTTCATGTACTTCCCAAACAAACTACTTTTTCTGAAATCCGGAGTCTTAGTCAGGGGGTAGAATAAGCTGAAATACACCAGGACTTTGTGCTCCTATTCTCTCTGCCTAGGATATTCAATCCCTCCGTTTTCATATCTTTTTGTCATTCAGGTCTCAGCTCAGATGACAACTCTTTAATCCCCCCTCTCGTAATGTCCTTTTGTTATGTTTCCTTCTTTGACGCATCCTATTTGAAATTCTTGTTTATGTATCAGCTTGCTTGAAAACTATGTCTCTCCCCCGGGGTGTTAACTGTACAAGGACAATTGCCTTGGGTATCTTGGTTCCCAGCTCATAGAAGAGTGCTCAGCACATAGTAGGCATCCTTTAAATATCTGTTCATTTATTTAATGAATGTGTCTTGCTGGGAAAGATGTCAAATACTGCATCAGGAGTAGATTTACAGTAAATGCTTGAGTACATGTATATGCATTTCTAATTGCTACAGCAATTGTTGGCATGTAAATGGATACTGCTTTTGTATTTTTGAATGGTTGATTCTCTTTAGTGGGTTTAATCTGCTTCCAAGTACTTTAAAACACTCACAATTGTTCTGTTAATTACAAATCCCGATAAACTCTCCATTAAAACATATCTTCTCAGTACCTTCAACCTGATAATATTGTTAGAAGGAATTATATATGGTTGA
>NW_007747037.1:2174-7374 GCF_000696425.1 Galeopterus variegatus | reverse complement strand
TACTGCTTTTGTATTTTTGAATGGTTGATTCTCTTTAGTGGGTTTAATCTGCTTCCAAGTAAACACTCACAATTGTTCTGTTAATCACAAATCCCGATAAACTCTCCATTAAACATATCTTCTCAGTACCTTCAACCTGATAATATTGTTAGAAGGAATTATATATGGTTGAAAGGAAGAGAATTGCATTTATTTACTAGCAGTCTTAAATTGAACTTGTGTTTCTGTTCATGCATCTGAATTAGTAAAGCCAGACTGCATTTACCTGCTTACTTATTTTCACAAGTGAAGTATTGGTAGAGGCTTGCCCAGGGAAATATTGATGTAGAGGCTAAAAAGGTGTATTCTATATGCAGTCCTTTGGAGAAACTCATCTTATTATGAGGTCTTGACTTGTCCTATGTTCACCTGGCATGCCTGGTTCTACATGGGACTAGCAGTCTCTTGGACTTGCAGGGCTGTGGTTGGGGAGATGAGACTACACATGAACATAGCAATGTCAGGTCTGATGGGCTGTTCAGTGAGGACTTCAGACCTCTAAGGGAAAGAGAAGTCACAGGAGTTGGACTAGCAACTTACTAAGCACTCAGTTGGGGCTCAATAATTTGCTCAGGGCATTCGGGTGGAGGCCTGTGTGCGTGTCATTAATCTCCATAAGCCTTATTTCCCTCATTTATAAAATAGGTTTATAATAACTATCCCACACCTTGTTGGCAGGCTCAAAGTTACAAATGGGTGTAAGGGATGGAAGAAGCCACATGTCACTGTGAACACATAAAAGACTGTAGTTATAACTGGCAGCTACTTCTTGCTTGGAAACCATCTTGTCTAATACGGGACATGGCTCTGTGGTGAAGTTGTGACTATTAGCCCTCGTGAAATGACTCAAATACTATGGAACAATGCCAAATGTGGTTCTCTCAGTGATAGGATGACATGTGGAAAAAGCAGGATTTTCAGACCCCCGCAACAGCCTACAGGAGGACCTGAGTCAGGAGTGTGAGTGCATGCGAAGGAATGTGTGTGTGCATGCATGTGTCATGGCATGCATTGAGAGCCTGTGTCAATGTGTACACATGTATGTGTCACGGCATGCATATGAGAGCATGTTTCAATGTGTGTGCATGGGTGTGTCATGATATGTACTGAGCCTGTGTCAATGTGTGTGCACGTATGTGTTATGGTATGCCTGTGAAAGCATGTGTCAATGTGTATGTATGTGTGTCATTGTATCCATTGACAGCCTGTGTCAATGTATGTGCATGTGTCATTGTATGCATTGAGAGTCTGTGTCAGTGTGCGTGCATGTGTGTGTCACTGTACGCATTGAGAGCCTGTGTTGGTGTGAGTGTAAAGGCTTAGGGTTTATTTCACTCAGTTTGTTAAAACTCCTGTGCCTTCCTGTTAAAATACAGAATAGACAAGGTTGAAGCCTCAGGTTCGGTTTAAACATGGGCCAGCTCATTACTTTACTGACATACAGCATTAGCCAGTGCCCATTACCTCCATGCACATGTTAGAGAAGGAGCTCAGAGCCTAGTGGGCATGGGAATGAATAAATCACATTATAGGCAGTGTGCATAACCTCAGAGAGAAGGGAGGATTAGGAAGGGGTGGAAAAGGCCCCACAGAGGAAATGTTTTGAACAAGATGTTGTCGGAAGAGTGGACGCTCGCCAGGTGATGAAACAGGGCGGAGGTTATTCCCCATAGAGAGAGGAGCATATGCAGAGATAAGGGCGTGTCTGGTGGAGGGTGTGAAATCCAGTCTAGGGAACACAGGTTGCAAATATGGGGTTACAGCTGCGTGGGCTGCGGCCAGATCAGAAGGAAGCTTGAGGATAAGCTAAGATGTTTGGGCAGCATCCAGGAGCAAGTCTGCTGAGAAACGGTGCAGAGTACTGGCTCAGAACATGGTGTCTGGTGGCAGATGCCTGTGTTTGAATCGTACCTCCCTGATGACAGGCTAAGTAACCTTGAACAACTTCTCCATGCCTCAGTTTCCTCATCTGCAAAATGGGGGATAGTAATAATAACATCTACTTCCAGGGCTGTGGAGAAGACTGGACAGACTAACATGTGGGATGTGCTTAGAGAAATGCCTACCATACAGGAAGCATTCAGTAAATACTAGCTACTAGCCATTACTGGTCTGCAGAGGGCTAGAGGAACATCAGGATGGGGGATGGACAGAGGACGAGGAGCTTCTAACCAGATCTCGGAGTAACAGCCACAGAGATCGGAGGAAAAGGAGGAGGGCCACATGTCACATGTCATGGCAAAGAGATGCTCAAGAAGGAAGGGTCAACAGATCAGGGTGCTGAGAGGTCAGGCAAGATGACAGCCAGGATTGCCTTGGATTCAGCAACAAGGAAATTACTGGTAACTTTGGCTGTGGCAGTTTTGGTGATATGGCAGGGGTGGAGGCCAGTTCGCAGAACATAGAAAGAATGGGAGGTGAGGAGCTGGAGACAGTGGGGTGACTTGTTTCAGTCATTTGGCTGAGAAGGGGGGTGAGTGAGAGGCTGCAGTGGCAGAGGGATGGTGGTGTTGACAACCTTCTGCTCTGCCAAACACTCACTCCATCCCGACATTGTCTCCTGTGCAGCTCACAACCTCCAGTCAGCTAAGTAGGGAAAGACTAGGATCTGTAACTTAGAGAGGAGAACACTGATGTAGACAGAGATCAAGGTGGCTTTTCCATAGTGCTGGTATGACTGTGTGCAAGAGGGTGAGAGGTGGTCAGAGCTGTCTACCTGCTTTGTCACACCTGAATATCAAAGGACCCATCCCTTGGAGGTGGGCAGAAGGGGTGGCAGAGGAGAGTCCTAACCTATGCCGGGCACTGTGTCAGGTGCCCAAGATGATCCATTATTGAATCACAGTGTATCCGGGTGGTAGGAGAAATGGTTGGTTGAGATTTGTTCTAGCTAGAAACAGTGGGGCAGGATGGAGCCCAGATCAGCACAATGGACACTGTCATATTTTTTATATCTGCCCCTTCTCTACAATCCCTCCTCGCCATATTAGATCCCTCTGGCTGGTTGTATCTCTGGCCTTTGATGCTGCAGGGGGCTGGCAGTGGGGGGAGAAGTTTGGGGTGGCTGTGTGACTTGAAGACTGAAGTGTCACTTGGAGCAATGTTTGTAGGAAGTGAAATGCATCTCTCTGCTTCATTTAGGAAATATTTCTATGTCACAATAAAACTATAATGGTGGGATTTTGGAAAGCCACCTTCCAAGCCAGGGCAGAGGGGACACTGCCTTGTGTGGTAGGAGATTCCAGGGAGTAACAGGAAGCCAAAACATGGCAGGAAGCTTTCCTGGCATGTGACCTGTGCAGTCTCTGCTGTCACCATCTTGAAATTCTTAGTTTTTGGACAAGGGATCCATCATTTTTATTTAACACTGTACTCCGCAAATTGTGTAACCTGTCCTGGCCTTGGACACAGCATTGGTGGGACACACAGACTGCAGACTGACTATGTCTGGCAGGCAGCATTCCTGACTTCAAATGCTCCCCTTGTGAACTTGGCTCCTGAAACTCTCCTGCCTCTGGGGAAGCTCTGCTCGCCAGCCACAGCTGAAGAAAAGGACCTGGCAGACTTAGCAACAGCTCTTAAGAGCAGCTGTAAAGATGCCTCGGGCAAACCAAGCAGGGAAGTGGGGAACAAAGAACACACAGAAATCACCATCTATGATTGCATCCTTACAGCATTCCTGAGATGGAGGCATTTACAGATGATGACTCAGAAGTTCAGGGAGGTGCTCAGAACTGGCTGGTGCTAATGAGTGGCAACCTGGATTAGAGTGTATGGTCTGGACCCCACGCCCAGAACTCTCTGCACTCCATCAGAGGATGGGGTCAAAGGCCAGGACACTGGGTGTCAGGCTCTGGGGTGGCCAGTGCATCTGGGGCCTGGCCTCAGTTGCTGTGAGCTCGTTGCAGTCTCTGTAGTCAGTTCCGCTCACTCCAGAACCTGGGCCAGACAAGGTGGTGGGGGTTTCTCTCAGGGTGGGCCAGCCCTGAGGACACTGACAGGTGGCATCCCTGCCTGCCTCACTGGGCTCCCAGGGCTGTGGCCACAAGTCGTGCTGGGGAATGGGCTGTGGGCCATGCTGTGTTCCAGGCCATCCCACCTGCCACCCCAGGGAGGAACGGGCTCCTCGGGGGACTTTCCCAGCAGCTTGTGGGTGTGTCACCTCAATGATGGGTGGCCTTGGTTTAAGTGGGCACATTTTGGAGTCATTGCTACCACTTCCTGCCCCTGAGTCCTCTCTCTGGAGTGGAAATTCTGGGGCTTTTATCCGCCATTCCCTGCAAAGGTGGGCACTGTGCCTTGGCCTCCAGGTGGGCTGTGGGAATCCTGCAGGACTTTAGCATCCTGGGGGTCCACAGCTGGGCTCTCCAGACATCAGCACAAAGCCAGCAAATCACAAGAGGAAGAGCCCAGCCTGGGAGTGGAGAGGCAGAGCTGTCATCCCAGGGCTCTGCCACCAAGTCCCCGTGTGACATTCCACTTCTCACTTGGCCTCAGGCTCCTCATCTGTAATGTGACCCCATCCACCCCAATTCTTGCTTGCAGAGGAGGAGAAGGACAGAAGAGCCAGGGCTCCTGGGTGCCAGGTTGTGTACGGCACATGCCTGACCATGGGGACCCCTTGCCTGCAGGCTTCCTCAGGTTTCTGACTTCCTCCGTGCCTGCTAAGTTTCAGATGGGAGCATTTTAAATGTGGTTCCTAAGGTGGGAGAGGGATCCAAATGCCTCAGGGGCTGGGATCTGCCCATTTGGCTCTGTTGCCCTTAATCCTCATCAGGAAGGGAGGGGGCATTTCTGGTGTTCCCCATGGCTGGCTCCCTCAGCAACACTGTTGTTAACAAGCCTGACCCAAATGCCAGAAGCACCAGGGATGGGCAAGTGTGTGGCTTTGAGCATGGCTGGTGGGAGAGATCTGCCCTCACTCAGAGATGCAGGAGGTCATTTAATACCAAGCCATTTCTGGCAGGGGCCTTTGATGGAGTGGAGGAGGAGTGGGATTAGATTATCCGAGCAGGTTTTTCAAGATACCCCACCCCCCGCCCTTCAGAGTATGGAGGTCAGGAGTGGGGTTTGAGCACGTGCCTTTTGATCGAAGCTGTTTGAATGATCCTAATATGATCCCATTTGCAGGACAAGAGTTGCTGATTTAGGCCAGGCTCCC
>NW_007747037.1:0-443 GCF_000696425.1 Galeopterus variegatus | reverse complement strand
TCACTGCAGTGACATCCTATGGGTACCTCTGAGTTTGCCTGTTGCGTTGAGAGATGCTCAACGCCTCCTTTACACTGTTACTGAGAAGTAGATAGGAGCAGGCTCCTGAAAAGACAGAAGTTCTGAATGTCAGGGAAAAAAACAGAAGAAAAGGGAATGTAGGCTGCATGTGAGGGACGCTGGAAAACATGAGAAAGGTGTTTGGGTGCTGGGGTCCTTGCTGTGGCCTGGACTTGTGCTCACAGGAGGCAGTGGGCCTGGTGCAGACTCGACGACCCGAGAGGATGCTGTGCTCGCATCATCAGTGACACAAAGTGTGGCCTGGATTTCGGGCAGCACTGTATTAGAAGGAAAAGAGACCAGGAAGTGGGCTCCGGGTGAGGGAGATGGTGGCACTGCCTGGGCTCATGTGCGGACACGTCAGAGTGGCCCAGGATCGAGGC
>NW_007747036.1:0-12761 GCF_000696425.1 Galeopterus variegatus | reverse complement strand
AAAAAAAAAAAAAAAAAAAAGATGGCCTCACAGTATAACCAACTCAGACTGAAAGGGTCTGTGCAGAAGAAGGTAAGAGGGGGCACGTGGTCAAGTTCTTAAAACCTGTGCTACTGAGAAAACGAACACCCAGAATGAGCAGACATGTGGATATTTTATAGCAACAAAAAGGGTTAATTTGGGCATGTTCAGAGCAAACACAAGGGAGGCAGAGACCCATTCTTAGGAAGAGATAACATATGGTTAAGTTTTAATACAGAAAAGACAGAATTTGGTTATACACTTTTTGAGTCAAAAAGTATCATATAATTCATCTTGTTCAGTAATTTTAAACTGTCTGAGAACCATAGAGGTTCCCCAGAGATGCTGGAGAGGTACCTACTAGGTGAGGAAGCAGGGCTGGACCCTCTCTCTCCCCTACTTGAGCCAAAGACCTTTTTATATTCTGGGAGAGAAAACTAATCCTGTCTAAGCTCCTCTCATTTTACAGATTATAAGTAATTTGGGGAGGGTCACAGAATTAGTGAGTAGTGGACGTCTCCTGAGTGCCAATTGCTTCATCTGGTACATGTCAGTGCCTCTCCTACTCTGTTTCTATCTTCTCAAGCAAAAACAAATGAACAAAAGAAATGAGTAGTCTGCAAACACGGAAAGCTACAACTTGTAATGTAAGAAAGGCATTAATGGCCAAGAGAGGCCTGGAAGAATTATACACTTAGGTGCTGGGTGCAATTTATACCCAAAATATTATTATTTTGGATATAAATTAAATTATACTAAAATATACTTTACAGGTACAGTTTATACCAAAATCATTGGCAGTGGCCCTTTGCTTTCTCCTTTCCTTCCTCCCCACTGCCCACCCCTTTCTTTCTTCTGTAGAATTCTTTTTTCCCCCAATTCTTTATTATGAAAATTATCATATGTGCCGAAGGGCTGAAAGAGAATACAATGAACACTCTGCCCTCCACCTAAATAAGTTGTTAACATTTCGCTGTATTTGCTTCTCCCTTCTTCTGTACGTATTTATTTTTGTTTCTGTTGTAAAGTAAGTAAAAGCAAATATTTTGTTTTTGTTGAGAGTAAGTTCCAGACATGATAACTCAACCCTAAATACTTCAGCGTGCATCTCCTAAGAGGAATCACAATACCATTGTCACACCTAAGAAAATTATCAGTAATTTCATACTATCATCTAACATCCATGTTACATTCAAATTTCCCCAGTTGTCTCAAGAATTTCTTTTATAACTAGTTTTTGTTGTCATCATTATTGTTTCATTTTATTTATTTTTCTGCTCTGTTACCCATCAAGGTTCCCATTGCATTGGTTGTTCTGAAAAAGAAGGGAGACATTTTCTAGAAAAGCAAATGTAGTCTGGAAGTAGATCCAGGTTACTTATTTTTGCCACAGTTTCTTTTCACTTTTGTGTATTTCAGGCTGAGATTTTAACTGGCCTCCCAGTGGGCAGCCCTGTGGATGCTGGGGAGGCTGCATTAGTGCTCCTGGAAAGGGGCTGCCAGGTTGTAATCATCACCTTAGGGGCTGAAGGATGTGTGATGCTGTCACAGACAGAACCTGTCCCCAAGCATGTTCCCACACAGAAAGTCAAGGCTGTGGATACTACGGTAGGTTTTAAAATTTAAGAATCATTTTTGGCCATTGAAAATCATTATTTAGTAACTAGGATACTGCACCTGAATTTTTGGATGATGAGATAAAGGCCTAGGAGGTGATATGGTAGAAGAGAAGAGGAACAACCCAGGCGGGAGAACTGTCTTAATCTCTCTCTAACTCACTGTGGAACTTTATACAAGTCAGTTTTAGAGGATTCTAAGAGCGTCAGTTTCCTCATCCATAAAATCTGGATATCAGAAAAATTATACTTGTAATATTTCCTATATTAATTTATTCATTCAATAAATAAATATTTATTGAATACCTTTTATGTGCCAATCATATGCTAGATGCTGGGGATATAGTGATGAACAAGACAGCCTCTGCCCTCTCAGGGCTTAGATTCTAGACAGTAAACAAATAGCTGTCTCTTACAAGCCTCTCATATGGAATGAACAGCAAGGAGCACTGGTTAGCAGAGATCATTCTTTTAGCCCAACAGATTATAACAGCTCACAGGTACTGCATGCTTGCTTGTCTGTTTTGCATACATTTCATTTGTTGTTTACAATTATATGAGGCAGGTACAATTATTATCCTCATTTTGCAGATGAAAAAACTTGCTCAGGATCATATTGCCAGTGAGTAACAATAGAGTTGGAGGTGCAAAACTAAGCCTGTGCACTCCACCTAGACATTTTTTGTGTAAGGCACTATGTTATGGGCAAGTGCGTTAAGTTGGCAGGTCACGGCCGCAGAGTAAGAATGAAAAGGAAACAAGTTATAAAAGAGACTCATGGTTCTCCTAAAGCTCGGGAAATAAAAATTGTTTGTTTGTTATTAGAATTCAGAAAAGCTGACTGGAAAAGGAAGTAAACTTCAGGGACAAGAAACTAGAGTTGAGGAAGAATAAAAATTTTAGAGTTTTTATTTATAAGAAATGTATATATAATTAATTATTTATAAAATGTTTTGTTTTTATGGTGAGAAATGACTTTAAAATGTGGGTCATTTATCAAAAAAGAAGCCTGAGGAGATCTGATGAGGTTATCAATACAAATATACTTTGAAAAATATATAAGTGCAAGAAATGTTTGTATGACATGAAATGAACGTCCTCGTTGCCTTTCAAAATGTGCTTCATTGGGTATTTGATAAATTGTGCTTGGTGGTGTTATTCTCTTCACATTTAGCTATTTCTGAAACCATTAATTTTTTTTCAGTTTTGTCAAGAAGGACAGGAACCTGAATTTGAGAGGTTCCTTATTTCTGAAATCAATCTCCCATGAGATTAAAACTACTCTTAATCCTGGAGCTAAAGTGGGGAGAGTTTATTCCTCTCTTGCTGAAAGTGAAAGGAGGGGTCCTCAAAGATGTCAGACTACGTGGAGACACAGAAATGGCTCAGCCTCCACTTCCAGTATCTGTGTTACTCACTATTCATTTGGGTTGTAAGCACCAGAAACACAACTCAAACAGGAAAGGAGATTTATTTGGTGCACATAATTGGAAAGTTTGAAGATACAACAGAATGCAGAAGCTTGCCCATGTCGTCAACACTCGCTATCAGCTCTGCTGTCCTTGTAGTGGGCTTTGAGCTCAGACAGGTTCTCTCCAGGTAGTAGTAGTCCATGGCAGTTCTCTGCCCATACTGCTTCCACGTCATGTTCCCATCATGAGTGTCAAATAAAAATCAAAGAACTCTTATCAGAGGATGGGGAAGTGGATATTGGTCAGATAAAAACAACTCATGCCCACCGCAAAACAGTCATGTGGAAATGCACTGCTTGGGCATGAGACTACATTAAGAAGCAGCTATCCTTGGAAATGTTCGAGTTCAAATTAGTAATAATGATCCTCAGAGTAATTTCATGTCGAAGTATGGGATTTCATATATCCTGACTTATGGTAACTCTGAGAATATTAAATACAGCAGTGTACACTAAGAAGGTTTTCACATTTTGGTGATACTATTTTGTGCCCTTTCATTTAGATTTTTAGCACTTGCAGTTAATTCTAGGTTGCAGGAAATTGAACGCATTTAAAAGATAATAATATCTAAAATCCACATCTCCTTCACAATAAATGACCTGTGTTTTCTGTGAAAGCACATGTCAGAGTAGAGGGACTCTAAGACCCAGAAGACTGGAGTTCCAGTCCCTACTCCTCTTGAAAATTTGCTATCACTTTGGCAAGTCAGGTAATTTCTCAGGTCCTCAGATACTCCACCTCTAAAATAAGCTCATCACATTAATACTATGAACTGGAAAGGGGTCGTGGTGGGGAGGAAATAATCTGTTTCCTTCTGACTGTAGATCTGGTTCTGTTGCTTTTCAACAAATACTAATTGAGTTCTGATTAATTGCCAAAAAAAAAAAAGAAGAAAAAGAAATAATAGAATAGCCAGTATGTGTCAGTATATATAGAGATTTTTAGTTTTCTTGCAGAATTTGAAGGTGAATAAGTAACTGGTACATAGAAAACCACGGAAATAATAAGTTAGACAGATTTTTCCCTTCAAGTCATCTGAAATCTAAGAGGGAAGAAGTACGATTAAGCAAATATAATCTTTGTACACCACATGGCTATAAATGTGTAGTCACAGTGTAAATGCCAATTATTGATTTAACTGAAAATGGAGATTATAATCACATTATGAAGATAGAAGGATAAAGTGAGTGTGTATTTGTGTGCACATGGGGGGGAGATAAGAGAACAAAATGCTCATCTTCCATAGTTGGAAGTCAAGAGATAATATCTAAAAGTGATTTTAAAAAATAGCAGTATGTGCATAGTACCAGAAATATAGGATTAATACCAGAAGAAACTACTAAAAGAATTTAAAGTATTTGCCTCATGGAAATGGAAACGGAGAGGGATAGGGCATTTGCACTTTAAGCCTTGTCTTTTTTAAACTATGTTTAAAACAAACAAAAAAATAGCACACAATGAGAGCACTGCACACCCACTAGAATGGCTGTAATCAAGAACAGATAATAACAAGTGTTGCCAAGGATGTGGAGAAATTGTAACTCTAATCTGTTGCTGGTAGGAATGTAACATGGTGCAGCCACTTTGGAAAACAGTCTGGAAGTGCCTCTGAAAGTTAAATATAGAGTTACTATGTGATCCAGCAATTCCACTTCTAGGTATATACCCAAAAGAAATGAAAAGATGTCCCCACAAAAAAATGTGTACATGAATGTTCACAGCAGCATTATTCATAATAGTCAAAAATTGGGAGCAACCCAACGCTCATCAGCAGATGAATGAATAAACAAATTGTAGTATATTCATACAATGGAATATTATTCAGCCATTAAAAGGAATACTGATACATTCTGTGACATGGCTGAATCTCCAAAGCATTATGCTAAGTGAAAGAATCCACAAAAGGTCACATATTACGTGATTCCATTTATGTGAGATATCCAGAATAGATAAATCCATACACGCAGAATATAGATTGGTAGTTGCTGGGGCAAAGGGGAGGAGGAATGGGGAGAAACTGCTTAATGGATAAGGGGTTTTACTTTGGAGTGACGGAAATGTATTGAAACTAGATAGAGGTGGTGGCTGCACAGTATTGTGAATATAGTAAATGTTACTGAGTTATGCATTTTAAAATGGTTAAATTATTAAATAATAAATTGTTTTTTAAACAGAATAAGTACTGATTTGTGCTATGACATGGGTGAACCTTGAAAACATACCACTAGTAGGGCCAGCCCGTGGCTTACTTGGGAGAGTGTGGTGCTGACAACACCAAGTCAAGGGTTAAGNTGTGCTATGACATGGGTGAACCTTGAAAACATACCACTAGTAGGGCCAGCCCATGGCTTACTTGGGAGAGTGTGGTGCTGATAACACCAAGGCCATGGGTTAAGATCCCTAGATAGGGATGGCCGGTTAGCTCACTTTGGAGAGCGTGGTGCTGACAACACCAAGTCAAGGGTTAAGATCCCCTTACCAGTCATCTTTAAAAAAAAAAAAAAAACAAGAAAGAAAACATACCTAGTGAAAGCAGCCAGACATCAAAGGTTACAAATTGTGTGATTCCGTTTATATGAAATATCCAGAATAGGTAAATCCATAGAGACAGAAAGTAAATTGACGTTGGGTTGTTGCTGGATGGGCCGGGGTGTGTCAAGGCGAGTGACTGCTAATAGGTATGGAGTTCCTTTTTGGGTGATGAAATGTTCTGGAATTACTGGTGATGATTGAACAACCTTGTAGATATACTAACAACCACTAAAGTGTAACCTTTAAAGAATGAATGTTTTGATATGTGAATTATCTCAATTTAGAAAAAAATAAGGCCAAACAACAACAAAGCAGCTCCATCTAGGCACTTCACTCATGAACACATGTTCTTGTGATGAAGAATCCTCCACTGATTCTCTGCTGAATATACTGAATGGGGACTCAGCATTCCCCCAGTAGAGTAGAGGTGACACTGACAGGAAACCAGGGTATTGATTTTCTGGGTCTAGAATCTCCCTCATCTTTTTTATGCTATCTTTGTCCTCTCATTCAGCACTCTCATTATTAAAATTATTGCCTGTTCTGCACACAACCGTTCAGCCTTCTCATAAGTCTAATGAGGAGGAGATAATTCACATGGCCAGGTGAGGAACTCCCAGGGAGGCATTTTCTTCTGAACAAATGGCTCCCTCACTTGTCTGTCAGGAGGGTATTACTTGCTCTCAGCCAATTTGTAACCTTCTCGCTTTTCTCCTCCTCATAATCCCTTATTAAGAAGTCAGGGATGACATGGATGGCGGAAACTTCTTTAGTTAGGAGGCATGTTGTCTACTTGAGACAGACAGCCTGCCTAGGAGGAGCCATTTCCCGTGCTATGTCAATGCTTCTGCAGACTGCTATATTCAGTTTTGCCTCAGTTAATAGTTGAATATATCAGTTCTATTTTTACATCTGTTTTTCCCATTCTACTAGAGTGAGATGGTGGCAGTAGCTGCAGATGTCCTCAGCTCAGTTTGGAAGACATGACAGATGTGTCTCTTTTCCCATTTCTATATGTTACATGAATCTCAGCCTGAAAATGACAGGGTGCTCATATCCTTCTCTGTTCATTCAAACCTAAAGGTTGGGGCCTTTACCTTCTTGTGTTCAGGATTGCACTGAATAAGCACTCCACAGCCAGAGTTACACACACTTAAGCATAAGCTCTGTAAAATTCTTGATATATAAATTGCTTTTCTTTATATGAATGGTTAAGTACTATAATCAGCTATAACACTCACATTTCAAGCCTTCAGACGATAAGCTAAGATCTGTCTTTTCAAGAATCACTCACTTTGTAATAATGCATTATAATTCAGGGTATATAAGTAAACTGAGAGTATACAAAAGCCAGGGGCACAGAGGATTCATCTTCCCTATTTTTTATTCCCCTTTCTTTCTATCCATTATATTTGAGTCCTGGAGTATTCAGAGTTGCTGGTGAGGCCCTAGACAGTGTCAGCCCAACTGCATGGATGTCCCAGGACTACTCAGGGCTTGAGAATTAGCTCTATGCTAGAGATTGCACCAGTAGGAAGTAGAGATAGTTTTTGTTAAAGTTGACATGGAAGCACTTTATTAGGATGAGGTGATTGCTGGGGCTGACAGGTTACCCACAGGTTTCAAGGTGACGTGTTCTTGGTGAATTCTCCTTATCCTAGGGTCTGGGCTTCAGCCATCCAAGCTGCTCTCAAGGACAGGTTCCCATTAATCCATCTCTTGGTACTGCCAGAACTTAAAAAGTTCAGTCCTTGAAAACCCAGCATCTGAGAGGCCAAAGTTAATGTGACCTTTCTCCCAACCTACATCCTCCCTGCCCACAATGCCACTCCCACTGGTGAAAAGCCAAGCTAGTGCAAATATTGCCAAATGCAATTAGAACCAGTGAATTCAGGTGCTCATAAGAGGTGTTCCTCAACTCAGACAACCTGAGGTGCTGTTTCCTACTTGGCCATAGTCCTGCTGGGAGGACCAAATACTCAGCAGTTCTTACATGGGCAAGTGCTAGTCTCTGTGCCTCTCCTTGAGCTGTGTTTCCCCAGAAGACCACTCTTTTTCCCTCTCACCTGATTCCTTCTAATCAACGTATACTTTCTTTACATTTGTTAATAATTAGTAGGGTTTCTGAGGGGACTTTGTGGCTCAGAAGCCATTTTGTCCTGGACCAGAGCCTTTGCACATTTCTGTCCAGAAACTTCTATTAGAGCCAAGATGTTTGGGTGTCCCTCAATGTTGATTACCAATACTTAAGAAAGGATTGGGAGAGTAAAATACTGTGGGTAAAGAATACTGTGGTTGCTGAAGAGGTAACTATAAAGTAAGAAGGCTAATTTTTAACTGCCATATCAATTTTTTATCTAAGAAGTAACTGGTGCTCCCTTCAAATTTTTACCTTAGAAGACCTACTCTATTGATTCTGTCACTACTCAAAATACCTTGGGAAATTCCCTTTTAGGCATTCCCTTGAGAGCCTTCATCATCACCTTTACCGCACTAATCACTTTATTGGGGTTTTTTTCCTACTTATGAAATTAATACATGCTTAGTGTTCAAGACGGGAAAGAGAACAGACAACACAGAAAGATATAAAGATGAAAGTTAAGTACCCATGACCCTACCACTTAGATGTAACCACTGTTAACCTTTGATGTAAATCCTTCCAGATTTTTTTCTTTTTTGTGTGTGACCAGTAAGGGGATCACAACCCTTGGCTTGCTGTCATCTGCACTGTGCTCAGCCAGTGAGCGCAGTGGCCATCCCTATATGGGATCCAAACCCACAGTGGGAGCGCTGCTGTGCTGCCAGCGCCGCACTCTCCCGAGTGAGCCACGGGGTCGGCCCCTTGCAGATTTTTTTCTATGCACATTCATACACTTTAAAATATCTACTAAGGCCAGCCTGGTGGTGCACTCGGTTGAGTGCGGCGCTTGGGAGCGCGGCCGCGCTCCCGCCGAGGGTTTGGATCCCATATGGAGACCTGTCCGCTCACTGGCTGAGCGCGGTGCGGGCGCGACACTGAGGGTTGTGATCCCTTTGCCAGTCACGAAAAAAGACAAAAAGGAAAAAAAATAATAATAAAATAAAATATCTACTAATAGCAAATTTGAATATTTGCAACATCACAGGGTTAATATGTGCAATTATGAGAGGCTTCCATAACTCAAAAAAATCCAATATTTCTCTTGAATAATGTAAAATAGGAAATTCACCAAAGAAGAAATACAAAAATAGGACCGGCCCGTGGCTCACTCGGGAGAGTGCAGTGCTGATAACACCAAGGCCACGGGTTCAGATACTACATAGGGATGACCAGTTTGTTCGCTGGCTGAGCATGACGCTGACAACACCAAGCTAAGGGTTAAGATCCCCTTACCGGTCATCTTTATATAGGAAAAAGAAAAGAAAGAAAAGAAATACAAAAATAAATAAATGAATGAATGAATAAATAAATAAAGTAATGCTCAACCTCATTAGAAACCAGGAATATACAAATTAAAACAACAGTGAGATCCTCTTTATTGCCTGTAAGTTTGGCAAAAGTTAAAGATTGATAAAGTCCAAAGACCAAACAGATTGAAAAACACATATTATCATATAGTTCTTGTGGGAATGTAAATTCGTACAATGTTTTCAGAGGTCAATTTAGCATACCAATGTTTAAAATATGCTTTCCCTTTAACTTAGTGGATCTTCTAAGAGTCTATGCTACGGAAATGCTTATAGATACAAGAGTGTTTATTTCAGCTTTGTTTGTAATAACCAAAAATTGAGAAGAAAGGTCTACATAATCATCAGCAGGAAGTGGTTAAAGAATAATACTGTGGTGCCATTTACGTAAAAGTAACTCTAGCTATCTGTAAGTAAATGCTCATTTTTAAGTCTAGAAAAAACCTCACCAAACTACTATGATCATTATTTACTGGAAGAGGAATGGGATGAGGAAAGGTGTTATAAAGGGGACTTCCACTTTCTACTCCATATTCTTCCAAATTGTTTGAGTTTTTCCAGAAGCCTGTATTTTTCGTGTATTACTTTGCAATTTGAAGTAAATATGACTTTGACACATAGCCAAAAGCTATTCAGAGCCACATCTAGCAAATAAGATAAGTAATATTATTTCTCCAAGGGTATACTAGGCATTACCCTCACAAAGGAGCCAGTGATTGTTCATAGTTCATGCTTGGTCTCACAAAGAACCTCTCAAGCCTTCCAAAATCTATGTATAACTGGAATGAGTAGCCCCTTTACTTAGGATAACTTGCAAATGGATAGACTCTTTATGCCAAAGAAACAGATCTATGTTACCTTCCTATTCAGGGTATTTGAGACTCCTTAAGTCTGGGTATTTCACTACACATTTTGACAGGTTTTTGGGGTTTTTTTTCATAATCTTTCTAAAGAAACACTTTTCCTCAAAAACATGTTATTTTATATAGTTCCCGTTGGAAATATCAGAATAAATGTCAAAGCTTCACTGTTTCTGTTCATCATTCAAATGTATGGCAAATCTTCAGAGAAACTTTCCTCATGTTCAAATTCTCTTTCTGAATGAATCTGCTTATGTATCTCAGTTTAACTCTTCAACCCTCATTCTCACAATTGACAATATATTGAATGATCCGAACTTTGGCTTTTGCCACATTTCCTGGTCTTTGGTTGATGGAGGACATGGGGAAGTTGTTAAAGGAACCAGGCAATAGGTGACACCTCGTGTTAGGTACTTAATAGTTCACATACTCTTTCATTCACATACCTCCTGTTTGAAACAATCCTGAATGGAATGGCACATGAGGAGTGGAGGGACATGTAATACAACTGTATGGACTGAATTGTGTCCCCACCAAAATTCACATGTTAAATCCCTAACATCCAATGTGACTATTTAGAGATAGGGCCTATAAGGAGGTAATTATGGTTAAATGCAGTCATAAGGCTGGGGCCCTGATCCAGTAGGATTAGTGTCCTTACAAGAAGAGACATCAGAGAGCTTGCACCTCTCTCTCTATGCTTGCACACAAAGACAAATGTGAGCACACAACAAGGTGGTGGTCGCCTGCCAGCTGAAAGGAGAGGCCTCAGAATGAAGCTTACTTGGCCAGCCCCTTGATCTTGGACTTCCCAGCCTCCAGAACAGGGAGAGATAAATTTCTGTTTTCATCTGTGGTGTTTTGTTATGGCAGTCCTAATAGACTAATACAAATGCACACAAGGAAGCAAGTAAATGTGCTTCAGAAGTGGCCTAAAGTGAATTCTGGAAACTCAGCTGTTCTGTAAGAAGAAAATAATCAGAAGTAAAATAACAGGATCAGCCTACATCACCTTTTTGGTGAAATGTCTCAAGGGCTTTGAGTGTGGTTCAGCTGTAATCATCAGTCCTGGTCACTAAGGGCAGATGATATCCTGAGTTCTAATCCTACTTTAGCCATTAATTAGCCATGCTGCTTCAGGCAAATGATTTAGTATGAGGTTACTTCAAAAAGTTTATGGAAATATTCATATTATCTTTCAATTCTATTTTTCCACAAACATTTTCAACTACCCTTGTATGTTTAGGGCTCTCGTCACGTATCCAAACATGATGTGTCTGGAGTAGGTGAGTTCTGAGGCACCTTTGGCCTCTGAAATTTTTCAATTCCTTGACCTCTGAAATTAGATTCTTGGGAACATGAGAGTTCTTTGGATAATGATAGCTGGGCACTGTTGAGTGCCAGGCATCATACTGGACTCTTCCTGCATTACCTCACATTCTCAGACAACCCTGCGAGATGGATTTTTGTCTTTTTTAGAGAAAACTGTGGCTCCCAAAAGTTACATGACCTGCCCAGGGACATACAGCT
The DNA here is from genome assembly GCF_000696425.1 of Galeopterus variegatus. NCBI lineage: Eukaryota > Metazoa > Chordata > Mammalia > Dermoptera > Cynocephalidae > Galeopterus > Galeopterus variegatus. Next base: position 1,283 of record NW_007747036.1, on the reverse strand, counting down.
GGTGAGTTGGCAAAACCAGGATTGATTCTAGGTCTGTCTATCTGATTCCAACCCCTTTGTACTCTTTGAATTACCACTCTGCCTCTTGATTTGATGACAGTCTGCCTGGCCTTCACTCTCTTATTTGACATTCTAGCACTAACTTTCCTTGTCACTTGTCATGCTACAGGCTTCTATAATTGCTCCTTTTCTCTGGATCTTTAGGAGCTGCCAGATCTTGAAAAGGTCTTGCTTACTTTTTGCAGTGCTCTGCAGCCAGGCACATAGAAGCACTTTGTAAGTGTTAGCTCTCATTAGTAAGTCCCTATATGTCTGATTATTCATTTTACCCAGGTCATTTGGGGCAATGAGCATGTACCAGGAGCTTGCATCAGCCACTGCTAAGCAGAATGAGTATTACCTTGGCTCTGTACATTACTGGAGAGAACCCAGGTCCCACTGCCATTCAACTCCAGCTTCTTCCTACACAGGGCAAGGAGCTGGACTACATGGATAGTGGGGTGGCAGGATCATGCCCATTCCAGATAGCAAAGGTTCTGGCACTACTTATGTCCATTCCCTCTTGTTATTGGATGACCAAAGCTGGAGGAAAGATGCACACATGAAAGTGTGATTACTTTTTTTTTTTAACATTCCCAAACTAGCTTTCTAGCTGAGGGGGAAAAAAACACTCCTTTCTTCCCTGCCTAGAGAACTCTTACCCATCCTAAAGGTCCAGATCAGAGAGTTCTTTTTGGGCAACCCCAATGCTTAATATAATGCCTTGAGTATAATAGGTCCTATGTAAATAATGAAAGTGTTCTACTTCCTTCTGGGAAAGTAAGTAGTTTGAATGTAAGAGTTACTTAGCCTCCCTGAGCCTCAGTTTTCTCAGGGGACTAGGGGATCTGTAGGATTCCTTACATTCCTTAAATTCCACATGTAAGATGCCTAGGGAAAGGATAAATAAATCTTAGATATAAATGCTTTTTTTAAATGATTTGGGGACTGGCCAGTTAGCTCAGTTGGTTAGAACACAGTGTTATAATACCAAGGTCAAGGGTTTGGATCACCGTACAAGTCAGCCGCACAAAAAAAAAATTTTTTTTTAATTATTTGAAAACAAAATAATTACCCAGTTTTCCATTTTAAAATATATCCTTAGTTTGTTTTATCTGTAGTTATACAAAGGCCAGGCAAAAAGAATTAAGTTACAGAGAGAGAACGACATCTCTAAAATTTGCATCATAGAATGAAGAAAACCCAAATGAGGTTCTGAAATAGCCCTCTTAACCTTAGGAATG
>NW_007747035.1:0-12762 GCF_000696425.1 Galeopterus variegatus | reverse complement strand
TGCATTCCTAGCATAGGTGCTTTCTTTCTGAGACCTTATTGAGAAGAGAAAGGGGGACTCAGCTGAAACACTGTTTAGGCACCTCTGCTGAGACCTGCTCATGGGGAAGCCTTGAAAATACTTTGCTCTGCTCCGATTCAGTATTTTTGTCCTCCTAGCCCTTCCCCCTCTCAGGATTCATAAAATGCAGGAGTCTTTTGTTCAGGGCTTCCTGGGCTCAGATGATACCCCAACCCCCCCTCCGTGCTAATACCTCTGACCCTCTCCAGGTGCTATTCCATGGGGAAAAGTGAAATATTGGAGAAGCCACCATCTTCTTTCTCCTCTTTGCCTTTTCCTTACACTATCAGAGTAAGTGGATAAAGGCTTCATTGTTCCTTTCAGTTTGGTTCTTTGTCTTAACTGACCACCTTGATACCTGCAGCTTTCTAGCAGCATATATTGTGGTTCTTTTCTGACAATTAGATGGAGTCCTCAGGTCCTCACAGAAATCTATCTCTTATCTAACTATTCATACATCCACTCACCCATCACTCTATATGTAGTTCTGCAAGGTATTTTAATTAGTTATATGGATTACGGTTAGAAGATGGTACTACGGTCTGAGAGCTTCCAGGAACGCAGAGATCTGGGAACCCCCGCATCTGAAAATAAATGACCACTTTCAACTTTTAAAGTCCAAAAATGTAATGCTTGTGACGATAGTGAGTGCTATACTTACCAAATTGGCCTTAGGAAAAGCAGATGGTGGATGTCCACTAAATTTCATTTATAACCACGGCATATGTTGCAGTGTTTCACAAACTTCTCTAATGATAAAGATTATCTGAATTACTTGTTAAAATCAGATTCCTGGGAGCCACCCCAAACCACCCTAATAAGGTTTTCCAAGAGGCTGGGAGATATTATGGCTAAGTTCCTCAGCTCATTCTTGTCATCAGAAAAGTTTGGGTAAACCTGGCCAAACTTGAAGGTAAAAACAAGTTTTACAGTGAGAATCATGATTTTCCTGCCTTTAATTTTATCAAATCATTATAAAACTTATTAAGTTCACCAGTGTAGACCTTTGGCATGCTAGCATTGCTTTGATCATGCTTTATCCTTTCTTCCTCATTTTTTGATTCTCCAGACTCCGTGTGGTTTAAGCAAACATTATCCTGATTACATTTTCATTTTCTTCACTTTTAGGGTGAGGAAATTTATAAGAATTCTCAGGAAATTGGTGGCATGCTTATTTTCAGAGATGCATTTCATTTGAATGCTATGAAACTTATACTAGACACATTTAAAATGAAGACAGACTGCTTTATAACTTCACTTTTATATAGTTCCAGCATCTCTGAAGTTGTCGCTTACTGCAATCTTAGGATATTTTCAAAAGTACTCTTTATCATTTCAAGTTTCTTATAGCTATGATTTATTGCATCTATTTGCAATCCCAAAAGAATTCTACAGAATTTTAAGCTAAATTTACTTGGAGAATGTTTTTTTCTTTTCCTAATGCTTCAGCAGATTCACACAACAGCTGGTGGGCTCTCCTTCAAATAGTGTGGTAAAATAAAGATGTGGAAGTAATTTGTGCTCACTCTATGTAACAGGCCCAGAGTTTGTCACTTATAATTGAAACATAAGCTTCCACACATTTTAAGTAGTCATTCCATCTGCATCATTAAGTAAAATCTATAATACTTAAAAAGCTGTTATATATATATTTATGCAGCTGACACCTGCACACATGAATATACTACTTTTCAAAACAGAAACACATACTTGAAAATTCATTACAGAAACAAGCATGTCTCATATTAAATTTCATGACAGAAATCATATTAGCACAATGGGTAACAGACTCTGTGCTACCTACAATGAATGTATTTGCATTTACTGAATGAGCCTCTAAATCACCATAACTCAGAATGTTAAATACTTGAATATAAAATATCTTTAGTTACTACTTTCCTAAGATGTTGACAAACACACACACGCGCGCGCGCGCGCGCACACACACACACATTAAATACTTGAATATAAAATATCTTTAGTTACTACTTTCCTAAGATGTTGACAAACACACACGCGCGCGCGCGCGCACACACACACACACACACACATTTTTCAACTAAATGCTACTCCATAATAAAAATATACGTTCTCCCCTGGAGCAATCTGACTCTAACTACAAATGGATTGAGTATGGAATGTGATTGGTATGGATCTTTTTGGTTGTAAGTGGAGATGCTCCCAGTTGGTAAGACAGTTTTATGAAATATGTGGGCCTGTACCTTTACAGAATTCAAAAACTAGTGAGGGAGATATACCAACAAGTTATTAGAAGGAAAAATAATAAGTATTTTAGAGGTAAATGTACTGTTTTAGGTAAGCACAGAAGGGAAGAGTAAGAATTAGTATGTCTGGAAAAGTCAGAGGCACTCACAAGAAGAGGAGATCATGATGCTGGATACTGAGGGAAACTGTAAGTTCTGCAGCTAAACAGAGAAAGAAAAGGGGCATTTTAGGAAGAAAGAACATTCTGTGTGGAGTCATGAAAATATGAAAGACTAAGATCGATTTGACAAAATAGAGATAGCTTGGTTGACTGTAACATAGAATACTTGTGGGAAAGAAGCCTCTCACATGGAGGATGAAATAAAGTTCCAATGAAAATAAAGTTGACTGGAATATCATGCCATCACCCAGCACTTAAAACAACTTTTAATATTTTGAGGAGTTTCTGTTTGTTTGTTTTTATTTTTGATATTTATACTGAAATATCTAATTCAGTCAATAGTAAGTATTCACTGAGAAAAACACAGGAGAGTAAACGTAAATATATTTGAAGACGGAACTTTATTAAAGATCTGTATCTCTGTGATTTACAACCAACTTAGCCGATATATTTTCAGTATAAACGTGATATCAGGAGATACATGACCACATACTAACCAGCCCCCCAGGAAAGACCTGCAGGTATGCACATTTGAGAATTTCCCATCAAAATAACCAGAAAATCTCAGCAGGGTTACACTTAAGAGAATTGTACTACTTAATAAGCTATAGCCACAATTGTGGACCTTCTAATCTGTCTTTTAGTGCATTATTTTTAAAAAGAAAAAGGCAACCAAGGAGCACCAGACATTTATGAAAAGCTTTTAACATGAAAGAGAAAATCCCAAACAAATAAATACGAGATAATCTTCAGAAGAAACAGAGAGGATGCAGAGATCAGTAGAAAATTTCAAAAATAAATTACTGGGAGTACTACTTCTGGTGTGAGCCCAAGTAATTTACTAATAGACTGAATATCCTACAGATAATACTTGTAAACCTTGGACAAATTATGAAAAACAACTACCTGAAGACAGTGGAGAGACAACAAAAGTAGGCAGGTTCTGGAGGGGAGATGCCATTTGAAAGAAGGGATGCTGCTCCTCCCACACCTTTTTAAACAGTTTCAAACCCAAGAGCAATCTGAAATTGGCACCACACTTAGTGGCTAAACCATTGGAGAAAGCATGTAGTCATTCTGTCCTGAAGAAATAAAGGACAGAGTTCAGAGATATCAGAGACACTGGAGAGTGAAGGGAAAATCCTGAAAAGGTGAGAAAGAAGAACAAATTTTATATACAAAATTTTACATGTAAGCTTTGAAAAAAATTACAGTTGACACTTATCTATCCATATGTAAAGCAGATATTAAGTAGCATATATTCATTTTGAGCCAAACCAACCTACTTGCCTTCAAAACAAAATTCAACATCTTTTGGAGAAGTATAGAACAACCCAAAGTCTTGAAATTATAGAATTTTTTATATCCAGCACACAATCCAGAATCACTCAGCAAAGAAAGACAGGAAGATATGATGCATTCTCAAAAGAAGAGGGAGACTAAACCCCAAAGTAACCAAGATATTAGAAATAGTAGACAGGATTTTAAAATGAGCATGTAACAATGCTGAATAAGGTAAAGGAAATCTACTCATGATGAGTGAATAGGTAAAAATTTTCATCAGAGAAATAGAACCAAATGGAAATTCTAGAATTAAAAATGTAATATTTGAAATTAAAATTCACTAAATGGGTTTAGCAGCAGAATGAAGATGGCAGAAGAAAGGCAAGTAACCTTGATAATAAATCAAGAAGACCTGTGGGACAAAAGGTCTTATACACAGGCATAATTGAATGTCAGGAAAACAAAGGGAGGATGGGGAGAAAAAAATACGTGAAAAATGATGGCTTTAACTTCTGCTTATGGCCAAGATGAAGTAATAGGGACCAGATTTACCTCTCATTGAAAGGAGCCCAGGAAAGTAGCTACACAAAATAATTGATACACAAAACACAAAATACTTTTTAAGACACTGGAAATAGCAGGCAGTGAAGGATGAGTAAGAAATGAAGTTGATACTGTGATTGCTCCAGCTTACTGACTTGAGAGCATTTCGAGGCTACAGTGAAGGGAATAACCCATTTGAGCCCAGTGGTCTTCCTAAGTTGATGAGATAGAGGTGAGAGTCTGGGAAGAACAAGTCACTAGAGTTCACAAGACAGAAGGCCAGAGAGGAGAGAGTTATTTACACAGAGATTTCTAGAGATCTGCAGAGGGTACCTTCAAGGGTTAGGGAGAGTACTAACCAGTGTACATGTGTGATGATAGAACTGCTGTGAGGTCAGACAAACAATGATCTGAGATAATTGAGAAGGAACAGTGCCTGGTATTCATACAGAACTGGGAATAGTGTCTGATCTCACCATTCAGACTCATACTCTGAAACTAAAAAGACATTGCTGAGAGATATTAGAGAAGACCTAAATACATAGAGAGATACACTGTGATCAGGATCAGAAGACTCAAAACTGTTGAGATGTCAATCCATCCCAAATTCATTTATAGATTCAATGTAATCCAATCAAAACCCCAGACATTATTTTGTATAAGTTGATAAACTGGTTAGAAAATTCATTTGGAATGTGTATACCTAAAATAGCAAAAGAAAACTTGAAAAAGAACAAAGTTGGAGAACTAATGCTGCCTGATTTTAATGCTTTTTCTAAAGTTACAGTACCAAGACAATATGGTATTGGCCAAAAGACAGAGATCAAAGGAACAGATTAAAGAGTCCAAAAATATATTCATCTATACATGGACAACTTATTTCCCACAAAGATACAAAAGTAATTCAACAAAGAGTAGATAATCTTTTAAAATGGTAGTGGAAAAAGTACCTATCTACACACAAAAACAAATGAGCTTTTATCTTTTTGTACCAAATAGAAAAATTAACTCAAATAGATCATAGACTTAAATGTAAAACCTAAAACTTCAAACTTAAATGAAACAAAACAAAACAAAACAAAATGAGAAAATCTTTGTGAGCTTGAGTTAGTCAACTATTTTGAAGATAAGACCCCAAAGGTTTGAACCTTTGAAAAATTAACATGTAGAATGGTGGTTACCAGGGGCTGGGTGGGAGGGGGAAACAGAGAATTGTTTAATAAGAGTTTTAGCTTTGCAAGATGAAAAAGTTCTAGAGACTGGTTACACAGCAACATGAATATATGCAACACTGAATTTTACACTTTAAAATAGTTAAGAACGTAAATTTTATGGAATGTGTATTTTACTGCAATTAAAAAAAAATGTGAGAACTGGGAAACAACCTAAATGCCTAACATTAGAGACCTGACATTGAAAACGTAGAAAACACCTCACACCTGTGTATACACTATAGAACTTTGTTTTCCCTTTACAGCTTGCCCTTAATAATTAACTGAGATTATATCAAAAGCAAGCATCCTCCCAGGGACCTAAGGCATGGAATAGGGACCAGACACCCCTCCCACAACTAGGCACACTGCCAGTGCCTTGGGGCCAGCCTAGGGTCCTGAGGTATGGATCTGGGGGTTGGATACCCCTCCCACAACCAGGCACACCGCCAACACCTCAGGGCCTGCCTGGGTTCCTGAGGTATAGAGCCAGGGACAGGACCTCCCCTCCCACAACCAGGCACAGTGCCATTGCCACCACCAACTAAGTAAGGAGCATGCCAAAAAACATCACCTCCATGTGGGTGGCCCCCCACAGCCACCACAATAACCACTGCTGCTGCAAATCAGCTAGATGCCACAACCACCACACAGATGGTCCCCCAGCCACTGGAATGCATTGACACTAGGAGAGTCACCGGCAGAGACCAAAGAAAAGAATAGGATGTCTCTCTCCACAAAGCCCATTCCAGAATGACAGAAGAAACATCTGCTCTATGATAATACTGGGGGACCTGAACACACCTCTCAGCATTGGACAGATCATGTAAACAACAAATCAACAGAGTAACCATTACTTTTTCAGAAAGAGAGTAGAAATCTAGGGTTATCAGAGGTGGGATGAGAGTAAGAGGAGGATAGGAAGAAATTGAACAAGGCATAAAGAATAAGTATGATTTGTAACAATATATATGCTAGTAATATTGATTTGATCAACATATGTCAACATTGAACCCCCAAAATATGTATAATCAATTATGATTCAATAAAATGTTTTTAAAAAGTAGGCATCCTGTCTCCTCCAATACATCTCTCAAAGCATCCTGTTTCACCCAATACATTTACTTATATAAACCCCAGCCCTCAGTCAATCAGGGAGGCAGTTGGGACTTTCCCCTCTGTCTCCTGGTTGATGTCTTCCAAAATAAAAAGACTTTCCTTTGAGATCTGTTTGACAAGTGTGAGCACTCAGACTCATACAGGTCAGGGATTCTCCTGACTAAGTTTGCCTCTCACATGTTGGCTGATGGTGAAGGGGAATCCTATGGGGTCATATGTTACCAACATTATAAAGTGTGGCATTGCCATATGACAGAAAACTCTACAGCTTCTACAGGTGAGGTATTGTCGAATATTTCATGACTTTACGAGCTCATGATTCAATATTAAAAAATATAGTCTGCAAAGCAGAATCCATTTTTTAAAACTTGTATACCTAAATACTGGAAAAAAGTCTAGAATGTTAACAGGCATCATTGACTATGTGACATAATTACAGGTATTTTTTTTATTTTTATTTTTGCATAGTTCTGTATTCTTTAAAATTTTATGTAATACATAGTATTTTTGTAATTAGATTTTAAGTTATTTAAACAATTTTAATATACAAACTACACTGGTGATAAAACTGTATAAAACTATTAAAGTCTATAGTATCAATTTTTTTTCATTATTAAGAAGAGAAAAGACTGCCCATACCAAATGTTGATGAGAATGTGGAACAATTGGAACTTTTAAACACTTTTGATGGAAGTGTAAAATGGTAAAACTTGTTTAGAAAACAGTTTGGTAGTTCTTAAAAAGTTAAACATACTCCTGCAGTGTTACCCAGCCATTCCACTCCTAGGTATTTACCCAAGTGAGATAAAAAAGAATTTACATGAATGTCTGTAGCAACTTTATTTGTAATGGTCTCAAAATGGAAACAACCCAAATGTTTATCAATGGATGAATATATAAATACATTGTGGTATATCCATACGGTAGAACACTACTCAGCAATGAAAAGGAATGACCTATTAGTACACACAGTAACATATGAACCTCAAAATAATTATGCTGAGTGAAAGTAGCTAGACAAAAAATATGAGCTCATTTATATAAAATTCTACAAAGTGCAAACTAATGTATTAGTTTCAGAAAAGAGATCAGTGGGAGCCTGTGAATCAAAAGGGGGAGGAATTGGTAAGAGGCAGAAGGAAACTTTCTGGGGTAATATATGTTTTCATCGTTTTGATTGTGGTGATGAGTTCCTGAGTGTATAAGTATGTCAAAATGTATTCAAATGTATACTTTGAATACGTGCTGTTTACGAATCAAAAGGGGGAGGAATTGGTAAGAGGCAGAAGGAAACTTTCTGGGGTAATATATGTTTCCATTGTTTTGATTGTGGTGATGAGTTCCTGAGTGTATAAGTATGTCAAAATGTATTCAAATGTATACTTTGAATACGTGCTGTTTATTGTATGTCAATTATATCCCAATAGGCTGTTTTTAAAAATTAGTAAATTCCAAGTTGGAAAAATAAAAATAAAACCCAAATTTGGCTCATCATAATAAAAGTACTGAATACCAAAAATAAAGGGAAAATATTGAAAACATCTGTAGAAAAACAATACAGGGGAAGAAGATAAATGAACAATGTTTTTAGAGTTTTGAAAGAACAGGAAAAAAATCTATCAACCCCAAATTCTATATCCAGCAAAAATGAAGAAGTCAGAATAAAGGTAATTTTAGATAAGGAAAAGAGAATTTGTCACTAGCAGACAGGCTTCCTAAGAAATGGTAAAGGAAATACTTCAGGTTGTAGGGAAATTGTACAATATCAAAATTTGGACCTTCAGGAAGGAATTGAGAGCACTGGAAATAGATGGACATTTCATAATGTTAAAAGGGTCAGATCAAGGAGCAATTGGTAAAAGGACATGAAAATAAACTATGTTGTATATCGATAAATTAAAAAATAATTTAAAAAGGGTCAGATCATTAGGAAGACAATATTCATAAGTGGTTTTTTGCTCTTAACAGCTTCAAAATTCATGAAACAATAATGATGGAATCAAAGAGAGACATAAATGATTCTACAATCATAGCTGAAGATTTTTAACTCTATTCTTTCAACAACTTGTAGAACTAGATAAAGAAAATCAATCAAGACATAAAAAGAGCTGAACAAACTATCAACCACTTGATCTAAATGATGTTTATAGAACACTGCACTTGACAACAGCAGAATACACGTTCTTTTCACGTAAACAGGATATGTTCATTGATACAGATCATATGCTGTACTCTTCAACAAGTCTAAATAAATTTGAAAGGGTTGAAAGTATACAGAATATGTTCTCTGAGGATAACAGAATTAAACTTGAATTTAGTAACAATATGACATCTAGGAAAATCTTTGAAATTATAAAAAAACTTAATTTCTTCAGTGAAGAAATAATCAAAGAAATTTAAAAATTCTTTGAAGTGAATAATAATAAAACACAAACCCATAAAGCCTTTAAAAGGAAACATAGAATAGTATGCTTGTGATTTGATGGAAAGCAAATTTCTGAGACCTGAAACATAAAGCAATAACCATAATAGAAGAAACTGATAGATTAGACTTCATTGAAATTAAAAACTGCTTAACAAAAGTCACCATTAATTAATTGAACAGGCATGCCACAGATTTGAAGATAAGGTATATTGCAAAGCATATATCTGACAAAGGACTGGTATAAAGAATATATAAAGAAGTCCTACAACTCCATAATAAAAAGACAGCTCAATAAAAAGACAGCTCAATAAAAAATGGTCAAAGGAATCAGACATACCAATACGGACATCAAAAAAGCACATAAAAATGTGTTTAACATCATTAGTCATCAGGGAAATGCAAATTGGGACTACATAAAGGTCCACCACACAAATATCAGAATGACCATATTTAGAAAGATTATCAATACCAAATTTTAGTAAGTATGTGCAACAACCAGAAATTTCATACATTATTGTTGGGAATTTAAAAAGGGGTAAGTATTTTGGAAGAAAGATCTGGCATTTTCTTGTAGAACTAAACATACTAACCAGCAATTTCATTTCTTGGTATTTACTCAAATGAAATTAAAACATATATACACACAAAAAGATGTGTGCAAGAATATTCAAACCTGCTTTATTTATAGAAGCCAAAAGGGGATAACACCATAGAAACCCTTTAATAGGAGAGAATGGATAAACAAGCTGTGACATATTCATACAATGAAATAGCAATAAAGAGAACCAACTATTGACATACCATATCAATAAATGTCAAAAACATTATGTTAAGGAAAAGAAGCTACACAGAATACTGTATATGCTTTACTGTTTTATTTGTATAAAGTTCTAAAACAGTCAAAGCCAATCAATGATGGAAAAATATCTGAACAGTGGTTTTCATGGGGTGGGTTCAGGACTGGTTATTGGGAAGGGACATGCCAGATCCTGCAGGGGTGATAGTAATGTGCTATAATGATGAGCCTTAGATTATACAAGTATATACATTTTTCAGAACTCAGCAGAGTTTGTGTATTTTATTATGTGTGAATTTTACATCAAAAGGAAAAACTTAAATATTAAACTCTAGTTAATGACAGAGCATTCTGAAGTGCATAGCGGGAACCATACACTTGTCTGCAATTTACTTTAAAATGCATAGAATAAGTGCTGTATCAATGTAGGAATAAATAGGTGATAAAGCAAGCATAGTAAAATGTTAATGCTGGAATCTAAGTGGTGGGTGTATGCTGGTGTTTATGCAAAAATTCTTTCAGTTTTTCTATATGTCTTAAAAATTTCATAATAAAGTTTTGGAAAAGAGAGAAGAGAAAACCTATTATCAAAAAGACAGATAAGTGTTGGTGAGGATGTGGAGAAAATGGAACCCTTGCTCACTGTTGGTGGGAATGTAAATTAGTACAGACATTACAGAAAATAATATGGAGCTTCCTCAAAAAATTAAAAAAATGTATGATCCAGCAATTCCATTTCTGGGTATATATCCAAAGGAAATGAAACCAGCATGTTGAAGAGCTATATGCCCTCCCATGTTCAATGCAGCACTATTCACCAGAGCTAAGTTATGGAATCAACCCAAGTGTCTATCAACAGGTGAATGAATAAAGAAAAGGTGGAATATATACACAATGGAATACCACTCAGCCTTAATAAAAGAAGGAGATCCTGTCATTTGCAACAACATAGAGGAACCTAGAGGACACTATGTTAAGTGAAACAAGTCAAGCATAGAAAGGCAAATACCACATGATCTCATTTATATGTGGAATTTTAAAAAGTTGATTTTATATAAACAGAGTAGAATGGTGGTTACCAGGGGCTGGAGAAGAGAGGGACTGGGAAGATGTTGGTCAAAACATACAAAATTTTAGTTAGGAGAAATAAGTTCAAGAGATCTATCATATACCTTGGTGACTACAGTTAATAGCAACGTATTGCATACTTGAAAATTACTAAGGGAGCAGATTTTAAATATCTTCACCACAAAAGATGATAAGTATGTGTGGTAATGGATATGTTAATTAGCTTGATTCAGTCATTCCACAATGTATTCATGTATGAAAACATCATGTTGTACATCATAAATATATAAAATTTTTGTCAATTACAAAAAAAAAAAAAAAATCAAAACCAAGATACTATAAATAAGGAACACTTGGTCAACAGAAATTCTTAAATAGTAGGCCCTATCTCCTAAATCCATACAAAATCAACAGGAGGATGGGAAGTTTGGGTAGAGGCAATCCCCCCAAAAGACAAACAGAAAAATAGAAGAGCAAAGATAAGAAAATTATAACATTAGGCAAGGACATCCAACATCATCTAAATGGTATTCCAGAGAGTGAGAACAGAGAAAATGTTACAGAGCAAATCGTCAAAGAAATATTAGAAGAAAATGTGCCACAACAGGTGGAGAGATTGTGCTTTCCTAGACGGAAAAGACTATGTGCCTAGCACAGTGATTGGGGAAAAATATTACCACTACCAAGAAACTTCAGAACACAAGGGATAAAGATATGATTTGGAAAGCTTCCAGAGAGTGAGGTGGGGGAGTGGGAGCATGAGGTTGGCTGGGGAGGGGGGCTGTGAGGAAAATGGAGTTAGTATGGTCAGGCCCCCTGGCCTCATATCCGGCTGGGTATGATTCAGCACATCCATTGTAAATAAGTTGTGCAAGAGTACTGTTACTGCACATGTGCGCCCAGATACTCTTTGCCTTGTTGCCACTATTGTGTACTTTTGGTATTAAAAAGACAACGGCTCTGGATGGCCAGAGAGAGTGGAAAATGGCACAGGGTGGTCGCAGGGAGCTGGGCTAACAGGAAAGGAAGTTTTCCAGGCTGTGGCTCCCAAGCATGTGGGATTTGCAGGGCCCCCAGCCCCTGGGATGCCCCCGGTGGGGGGGGGGTAGGCCTCATATCCGGCTGGGTATGATTCAGCACATCCATTGTAAATAAGTTGTGCAAGAGTAGTGTTACTGCGTGTGTGCGCCCAGATACTCTTTGCCTTGTTGCCACTATTGTGTACTTTTGGTATAAAAAGACAACAGCTCTGGATGGCCAGAGAGAGTGGAAAATGGCACAGGGTGGTCGCAGGGAGCTGGGTCTGGAGGCTGTTGTTGCCCTGGGAGGCCACTGCTGCTGCTGCTGGATCTGCTGAAGGCTGCCATAAACTGCTGCTGAGGAAGCTGAGGACTGAGCTCACGCTGGAATGAACCTGTCAACTCTGCCAACAGCTCCTGGAATATTTTCCAATTACCTAGCTCATGACCTGTATGTGAGGGGTCTGTGACCCAGTCTGTACAATGGACTGAAAGGGCAAGCATGTGGGATTTGCAGGGCCCCCAGCCCCTGGGATGCCCCCGGTGGGGGGGGGGTATGAGGGGCCGCTACTTCTGCTGGAGGCTGTTGTTGCCCTGGGAGGCCACTGCTGCTGCTGCTGGATCTGCTGAAGGCTGCCGTAAACTGCTGCTGAGGAAGTTGAGGACTGAGCTCACGCTGGAATGAACCTGTCAACTCTGCCAACAGCTCCTGGAATCTTTTCCAATTACCTAGCTCATGACCTGTATGTGAGGGGTCTGTGACCCAGTCTGTACAATGGACTGAAAGGGTCTTGATCTAGCCTGACAGGGGCAGAAGCAGGTTGTCATCAAAAGACTGGGGATAGGAACAG
>NW_007747034.1:11546-16855 GCF_000696425.1 Galeopterus variegatus | reverse complement strand
CATTAGGTCCATTTTCTTTTCCCACTTTTAAATACCATTATCTTTGGTATCAGATGATGTTCCAATTTTAATTTTAATCATCAAATATTATTTATAAAGCTTATGAGCGAAAAGACACTATGTTGTTTGTAGTATATTTCTGCTTTTTCCAGTATTTCCTCTACTTTCTTTATGCTCCAAAATTTTTTTTGAAAAATAATTTCCTTTCTGCTTGAAGACCTTTCTTTTGCCTTCTGTTAAAGGCGTGTCTTCATGGCCTTGTAGCCATAAGGGAAAATATGACCAACCCCGATGATGGAGACCAGGAGAATGGGAAAAGCCTGGACCTTTGATCACATCATCGAGTTGCTGGGTTAATCTGCAATTCTTCATAAAAGAACAATAAATACTCTCAGGGTTTAATTCATTTTTAATAGGATTTTCTGTTTTTTGCTGCCAAAAGCATTCTAAGTAATACAACCTCATAACTGGGGTCTGGTCTACCTGCTATCTGGGCTCCTTTCTCCAGTGTTGTAATTTATCTGATGTGGCTACTCACCAGACATATGCAGAGCCTGTTTTCTTCCTGTCTCCCTGTAACAGCCTTCAGCTACCTGCAGCATGGGCTAAGTTCTGGGAAAGTATTTTACATGTCTTAACATAGCTTTCAGTGGTTCATAAAACCATAATATGCAGAGCCTGTTTTCTTCCTGTCTCCCTGTAACAGCCTTCAGCTACCTGCAGCATGGGATAAGTTCTGGGAAAGTATTTTACATGTCTTAACATAGCTTTCAGTGGTTCATTAAACCATGCTTGTTAGAGCTTGATGGGGCTGGAGACCATCTTCTCTCTCATTGTTGCTTTATAGATGAGGATCCAGGCTCTTACAGAGACATGGCCAGTCCAAGTTTAACCTGCAAAATGAAGTCAAGACAGGATGGGAACCCAGGCCTCATTCATGCAGGTAAAGTTTCTTCCACAATACACCTTGTCCTCTGAGACATGGGCCATCTGACTATGCCATGTGTGCGCTGAAGTTTACATCCACAGAGGTACTCTTCCCCTGAAGTTTTGCTTGATATCAAAGCAGCAGCCCAAGTCTCCCTTCTGTACCACACTCTGAGACTACGGGGAACGTCAGCGGTAAAGGAGGGAGATGATCAACCTGAACCTTTACAGATAGTTAGTTTGCCAGGAAACCAGTCCCAAGCCCAGGAGCAAAAATTTTCACCATTTCAGATTTGTGCCAGCTGAAGGCTCCTCATCAGCAGGAACCTCCTGCCAGACAGGGGCAGCAGCCGCGGGGCCTGTGCATGAGCTGTTGGTGGAAAGGGACACTCTTGCTCCTGGGACGGGGGCACTCTCCAGCAGGGGCCCTGGAGCAACCCATTCCCAAGGATCACTTTTCTCTTCCAGCACTGCAGATTTCCAGGAAGCCCATGTGGTCCCCACACCACTGCCGGAAGGAGAGCATGTCCAGTGAGTAGCCCAGTCTGCTGGGGCTGGCCAGGAGCTCCTAGCTCTGCGCTGCTGTACAAACCCAGGTGCGACTACTCTCATGAGGTGAAGGGATCGGGACGGGACTTCTGTGCCAGAGCCGTGCAGTCCCTGATCCTCGGGTTGCCAGAAGAGAGAGAAGCTGCCATGATGAATAAAACTGTAGTCTCTTGGGGGTCCTCTAGGCCATTGGGTCCCCAACCTGGTGAGCATTAGGATTGTCTGATAGGCTCCTTAGCATTCAAATTCTTGGGCCCCATTCCAGACCTCCAGTGTCAGAATCCCTCGAGTACAGTGCAGGAAACTGTACACATTTTAGACCCACCTAGGTCAAGTGCCTTCCCAGCAAAATAGTGTTCCTAATAGCCTCCCTGAGAGAACACAGATGAGCTTCCCTTGGAGAATCGTTCAAGGGTGGGAGCTCTCAGTCAGAGAGCTTGGTCTGCTGGGGGAGATGCACTGAGAAAACAGGGGTCCAGATATCCACCTCCCAGATCTCTGCCTGCAGAGCCCAGCTCTCAGGGCAGGTCTGAAGGCACAGCCGGGCCATTCTTGGGGACATTTCTCCCACATGTTGGGTTCACAACAGCAATAGACTCTGACAAGAGTCTCCCATCCATTTGCTCATCAACCTTCAATGGGACGTGGTCATTGATTACATTCTATCATCATCCCCATTTACAGGTGGGTGAGTGAGGCACAGAGAAGTGCAGTCACCTCCTCAGGAAACTCAGAAACAGATGAGAACTGGTGTCTGACCCATGGTGATGTGACTCTCAGCAGACATTCTTTCCTTAGCACCAGGTGGCACTGCCCCTGTAGGTGCTGGACCCCAGGGTCTCAGTCCCATGCCTCCTCCCCTCTCCCCATCACCTATGGAGGAGGAAGAGCACAAAGGTGGCTGTAGAGTCCCCTGGCTCCCCTGGCTTTCTTTCTGTGTCCTGACCAAAAATCACAGAGTGCCTTCACCCCTTGTGACCCAGCCAGCTGCAGGTTTTTCTCAGTAGCCTTGAATCCAAACTGGGGCTTTGAACATTCCCAGGCACTGATAAAGGTATCTAAGTTGTTGCCCAAACTGCTGAAAGAAATTGGCCCTGGCCTTGGGTCACATTCCTTAAATCCTTATATAAACTCCATAGCCTGACCCCCTGCTGCAGACATCCTCAGGTAGAACACCCCTTCTCTCTCATGGTCCTTCTCGAGGATGTGCTGCAGCACTCTGTATGTAAGTTCCCCTGATACATGCTTTGGACAGATCACCTTGGTGTTCAGTGCTTCTTTCTTTAAAATTCCAGCTGGCCCCATCTTGGGGTGGTTTGGGGCACTCCCTTGTGGGAACTCCCCAGCCATGGGCTTGATGGGCTGAGTGAAGCTGCCACCACGGCCTGGCTGTGCCTGAGCGAGTGTCTGGCAGGCATCAGTGCTCCCCGACGGCTTGCAAACCTGCAGCTCCCCGTTGACCTCATGTTTGGCTGGAGTCTGGGTGATGGGTGGGCTCCATCACCAGATTGTGATTGTGATGGGGGCACAGGACACAAGCTTCTTGAGGACACCCTGTAAATGAGAGACACCTTCACTTATGGAAAGGAAGAAGGGGCCTGGGCAGGAGACCATGGGGTCAGCAGGTCCTTCAGAAGGAAGAGTGGAGGGCAGTGGGGGCTGGGAACGAGGCAGGGGGTGGGGCAGGTGTGGAGTGCACAGAAGGGCCTGGAGGTGAGGCTGCCCAGCCTGACTTCCACTGCTCCTTGGGGGCCCCATGCTGCCTGTGGCTGGGGATCCTGGCACCACTGGAGGTCTGGGAAGCACCTGGGATGAGAAGACGGGTGAGGTCATCTCAGTGCCTTTGGTGTGTATGTGTCCTTAAACCAAAAATGGAGGCACAACAGGCCCACAGCAGCAGGGGTGTCCTGTTCTGGAGAGGACAGAGGATGCACTGAAGCTAGCAAGGTCACCTGGTGCTGCCACACAGGGCTTACAATGCGGTCTGGCCACCAGGCTGGCTCAGTGGGCTGAGACCTCAGAGCAAGGGTCACAGAGGAGACTTCAGCCCAGAACAGTTGGGGATACTGGGTTGGGCCCTGCTCTGGGGCTCCCACAGCCAGGGAGAAGCATGGTGAGCAGGGAGAACTGCCGTCCCTCCTTCCCTCCCTGCTTCCCTTTGTGCGGATATTCTGAGTGTCTGCTCGGTGCCCTTCAGGAGCTCCTCCTCTGGGGATAGAGAGATGTACACAGCCGTAACCAAGCATGCAGAACCCACCAGCAGGTGCCCAGGGGTGTTGAGGCAGGAGGAGGCACCTGGCCCAGTCCAGGGGTTTGACAGATGAGTGGAGACCTCCGGGAGGCCAGGCAGGAAGATGGTGAGTGAAACATGCTCTCGCCAGGGCCAAGAGCAGTGGGGCAGCTGCCACAAGAAGGCTGCAAAAGAGGGCTGGGGCCACAGAAGGGAGTCCAGCCATGGCCGTTAAGTTCGCCCTCGGAGTAACAACGGGCTATGCAAAGCTTAGCCGTGTGTGAGAATGAGACTTTAGGAAAGTGGATTTGCAGAGGATGGAGGGCATGGTCAGAGACGGGGACCTGTCAATACCTGTAACTCAAAGGGCAGATGGCCTCTGTCATAAGGAAGGAAGTGGAGATGAAAAGAGAGAAGGACCCAGATCCAAGGGATATAAGCTGTCTAACTGAAAAGTTCCGAGACACACATTGTATTCATCTGAGGACACGATGGGTACAGCGCAGGTGTCAGAGCTCTGTGAGGGCCAGGCGAGGCATCCTGCCCTGGCTCCACACCTCCATGGGCAGCAGTGAGGAGACCTCCTCCTCCTGACCATGAGCCTCATTGCAGTCGGCTCCCCCAGGCACCCCCCATGACCCAGCCCCTGCCTGTCACTCTGCACGCCCCTGTCAGAGTTAATGTTGATTTCCATCTCCAGCCAGGTTACCCTAACCCTGGCCTCACCTCTCCAGCCACTCAGTCAGGTGCTACCCAATCCCTGTTCCCACCAACAACTGCTGCCCTCCCACAATGGCAATCCCACACACCACACCCCGGAACACCATGTTTTATCATCCCACTCCCCTTGGCACCTGGACTCCAGCAATGTCATGACCCCAGCTGACACATGCAATCCATTGATCCACTGCCTCTTCATGGCCTGTGTCCCTCCCATGGCCACGTCTGCTTCCTGCCCAGCTGAGATGACAGTCACGATTTGCTCCCTCCCATCTACCTCTGGTCCCTTGCCCTTCTCCCTTCGTCACTGTCATCTAGCACCACCCAACTCCAGTTACATCCAATTCTCTCGTCTCCTGCCACTCCTCGGCCTCAGCTGTCACTGATCCCCCCTCGCTCCCCACTGCAGCTTCACAGCCTCCTTCCCATAGCTCCAGTGTGTCAGCTCTTCCTGCCTCAGGGCCTTTGCACCTGCTGCTCCCACTACAGGAAAGGCGTTCTCACAGATGCCCATTTGGCTTTCTTCTCAGCGTCCTCACAGTGTCATGCCAGATGCTCAAATGCTCATTCAATTGTCACATTAATATGCAGCCTTCCCTGACCACCCTTTATAAAATAGTAATTGCTCCTCCCCTGGCACACCCATCCTAACTAGTTTACTAGCTTGAAAATTATTTATAACCACCTGAAATACATGATCTAGTATTTTATTTAAATACTTTTTGTATTTTCTGCCTTTGTTCATTTTAGTGTAAGCTCCATGATGGCAGTGACTTTTTCCTGTATTCTTGGATCTTAGGACAGAGCTTGGCATATGTATAGACATGTATAGAATATAATGCATACCCCTGGGTGGTGGCATTATTACCATTCTTCGTATTCT